>NC_053159.1:43256138-43439369 GCF_016835505.1 Polypterus senegalus
TTTTCTCACATTAATAATATGATAATAATAATAATAATAATAAATATTCGCAAAGTAAAGTGTTTTTCCCCCCAGAATATAACAATTTCATGAATAGCCATGTCACAAAGAAACATCCCAAATAGCATGTTTTTTTCAGCCGTTTTTATTTTATGTCTTCTCTACTTGCTTTTGAATTTCCATTACATGTATTGTATTCAAAACCTTGCCTGACTTGATGACTTGATGTATCAGTGTCAATCAATCAGTAAACACTGCTATCTCTCTCTGTCTTCCCCCAATTGATTGTTTACATAAGAAAAGACAAAGCTCTTAATTCATTACCTTGCAGATCACATTTTGTAATATGTACACTACTGGTCAGAAGTTTTAGAACACCTCGGTTTTTATGGAAATGCATGCAGTTTAATGTCTTAATGTTTCATGAAATCAAGGCATAGAATAAACAAACAATTACAAGTAAAAAAAAATAGGTCAAGGGACCATACAGTTTACAAAATTGTATTTAAAATTGTGATTCATCAAAGTAGCCGTCTTTTGCTGATATAACAGCCAAACTGTGGTAAACCTTTTAATTCAGAATGCCAGTCACTACACATGTCACCAACTCTGTCTCCATCAAAAGAATTCCAGACCATCACATTTCCTCCTTCATGTTTGACAGTTGGTGTCACCCAGTGAGGGACCATCCTTTCACCGACTAAATGGCATACAAACACCCTGCATGATTAACTGAAGATTTCACATTTTGATTCATCAGTTCATAAGACTTTTTTTCCAGTCTGCAGTAGTCTATAGCCGGTATTTCAATGCCTTATTTTGTCCTTTAAGCAATGGCTTTCTTACTGCCAGTTATCCTGTCAAACCTGCAGCACAAAGTCTCCTTTTCACAGTTGAAGTTGAGACTTGCTTTTTTCAAGCACTGTTAAGCTGTACTTGAAGCTGTTGTGCTGTGAGGTGCCTATCACACAATCCGGTGACCCTCAGAAAATTGTCCTGTGATTGGATTGTGACTTTGGGTCTTTCATTGCTCTTCCTATCAGAGGTTCTTACAGTTTCTAATTGCCTTTGGATTATGTAGGACACCATACTCACTGACCCTGTTATTTTTTTTTATTTCTTTAAATGAAAGGTAAACACTTCTAAGGGTAATAATACTCTGTCTCATTTTTTATATGCCATTTTATTGTCATTATCACTGGAATTTACAAATTTTTACAGTAATATTGTCCAAGTAGTACTTCAGAGTGTGTAGTAGCACAGTCTGTTCCACTTCTGCTTTAAGACAGACGGAGAGTTTTTAAGTATTCAACAGAAGTTGGCACACCTGTACAAATTGTTTGCTTCAACTTGCAAGGCTTGAATTACTTTAACTACTGCACAACATCTGTATGTTGTAACTTATTAGTTGTTCCCTGAAGAAGTCCCATTTGCAATATTCTGAAATTTCCTTTTTTTCAGTTTTTGCTAACCTAAACTTTAACTTTAACCCTCTGGTAATTTACTGCTTACTTTTTCACCATTTTAGGGCATTCATTGCATTTCAACTGATTCAATTTGCAGAGAAACTGGAAAAACTGAGGTGTTCTAAAACTATCAACCGGTAGTGTACGTATGTATATTGTACATGTTTTTTTATGATTTACATAATTTGTAATGATTACAAATTATATATTTACACTAGGGGGTTCCCCCCAGCTCACTTTGCTCACCAACCCCCATGGCCTGAGCTATGCGCCAGCCACTTTGTGTCTCTGCCGCTCGCGTTGTGAAGAGGGGGGCTGAACCCAGGGAGAAGCGGTTGCTCCTCTGAAACCACCTCTTAAACAGTGATACAATGGGAAGCAAATGTTTTTTTTTTTAACCTCCTCTTTGTTCGATCAGCTGCTGCTGTGCCACGTGATCTGCATCTCGCACAGCACTTCAAACATTTAAAAGACAGTACAGCAGCTGTCTTTTATTTCTGGCCCCGGGCATGGTTAAATCTTTTGGCACAAAGTCTCGTCTCGTGGGATGTGAGTTGATATTTTTTAGTTTATAATTTAAAAACAGAATAAGAATCTGAAAATCTAACAACATTTAAAATTCGATGAAAAAACTGATACCAAACATACATACATACATATGAGGTCCTTTCACCTCCCATTTTTAAGTTTGTAAATTACATGAGAGATAATAAAATACAGTAATCCCTCGCTATATCGCACTTCGACTTTCGCGGCTTCACTCTATCGCGGATTTTAAATGTAAGCACATCTAAATATATATCACGGATTTTTAAGCTGGTTGCGCTTTCTGCGGACAATGGGTCTTTTAATTTAGGTTACATGCTTCCTCAGTTTGATTGCCCAGTTGATTTCATACAAGGGACGCTATTGGCGGATGGCTTAGAAGCTACCCAATCAGAGCATGTATTACATGTTAACTAAAACTCCTCAATGCTATAAGATATGCTTCCCGCGTGGCGCTTGTTTTGTTTGCTTCTCTCTGTCTCTCTCACTCTCTCTGCCTGACGGAGGGTGTGAGCAGAGGGGCTGTTTACACAGTGGCTGTTTGCCTAGAAGATAGGACGCTCCTCTACAAAATGCCGCTTTATCGCGGTGCTTCTGTATACTTAAAAGCACGTATTGATTTTTTGATTGTTTGCTTTTCTTAGCGAGCGCTCTCTCTGACATTATCTGCTCTTCACGGTGCCCCTTTGAAGATAACATATGTTTGCATTCTTTTAATTGTGAGAAAGAACTGCCATCTCTGTCTTGTAATGAAGCACAGTTTAAATGTTTGACTAAAGGGTGTTATTTCATGTCTAGAGGGCTCTAATAATGTTAACAGTGTGGGAGAGTTTATAAGGGCTTAAAATATATAAAAATAACCATACAAACATATGGTTTCTACTTCGCGGATTTTCACCTATCGCGGGGGGGTTTGGAACGTAACCCCCGCGATCGAGGAGGGATTACTGTACATCATTAGTTTGATATATATCAATATGTTAAATGAAACATGTTGTGATTGGTACTAACCTTTATAAAAAATGTGGCATGGATAATAAATAAAAAAAAGTCGAGAACACTTATTTGGACATTTATTCTCAGCACCATATATAGTACTTGTAACAATAACTAATCAAACATAACACACAACATTTACAAAGAAACAAAATTCAAATAATGAAAATCTTTGACTACAAAAATAAAATACGCAATAAAAAGTATCGTATTTTCTATCAAATTAAATTAAATATATTCAATACATTGAGGATTAAGCCAAATTCAATTCAGATAAATTTATTTCATAATAATTCGCATTTAAAGTTTAGGTATGAATTATTATGAATTTTAAGTCTTAAACTAAACCAAAAATGGAACTTTATTCAAACAAAATCCAGATCACAAAAAAGAAAATATCAAATTGTATATCATATTAAATTTTATGTTAATAGTTATTTTATTTAAGAACTGATTCAATCCAAGTATACATTAAAAACAAAATAGTAGATTAGAAGAATTTCTTTCTAAACTTTTTCACACAGAATTCTTCTATAAGTTGATCAAAATCTATTTTTCTGAAGGTCTCATTTTCGATGCACAAAATACTCAATAAACACTAATCAATTTAAAAAATATTTCCAAAATATCTTTAATTCAATAATGAAACTAAATTATCATTTTTCAATCAAGATTGTATGGAACTGTTATTTTGTCTCATTGAAAAAAAAAGCAATTATGAATAATGAATTATATATATATATATAATCATGAAAATATAAAATAAAGCATGTAATATACATTTTAAAATATACAAATTAAAACATATGTTAAGAACTTATGTAGAATTCCGTGAAATGAAGATATTGTCACAAAACATTTTTCAATAGTCTATAAACACTTCACTAAAGGCGAGAATCAAATGATCGTGTACGCAATCCTAAAATAAGAATCTTTTCTAATAACATTAACACGTGTTTCATATTATCGAAGTAACACGAATATAACCGAACGTCGGGATATCAATAGGTCTGTTCGTTTGTCTGTTCCAATCTACACCAATCTGCACTTTATTTATGTAAGAACAAACCAGAGCTTAGTAGCATAAGGCACGTCAATATTTGCCATAGCAATCAGTGAACGTATGAACTATACTTTGGTGCAATCTAGTATATACAAACAAACAGACCCAATGAGCCGAACGCGTTGATCTTAACCAATACATTTTTATGTTTGTTTATTAGTCATATGCGTAGAATTTCTCCTTATTTTCGGTTCAGTGTTTTAGTGTTCACTGTTTTTAGAATACTGTAACAACAACTGCTAACAATTTGAATGTAGGCCCCTCTTGATCTTGAGGCCCTAGGCTGAAGCCTAGTTAGCCTATAGGAAAATGCGGCCCTGCAAACATATATATGTAGGTTTTATAATAAGCCAGATTTAAAGCGTGACAAAAAAGTCACATAAAATCATTGCACAAAATCTTTGTATAACTTTATATATATAGAGTAGATATATATGCCTTTTCTGACTCTGATAATAGAGTCACAGAATATAGCACAGAGGATCAGGTGTATCAAATCCTTTTATTGCCTATTTTCTAAATATGATTAAACCCAGTTTTTCAGTTTGATGAATTTATTTGTATGATAGATCTAAAATAAATAATGAACCAGAATATTTAATTATACCAAATAATGTGTAAAATACAGTATCTTTACATTGGTTATGAGGGCTCAAGATAAAACAGTTTTGAAAAAGTTATCAACCAGTTCTTGAGACAAAGAATTACAAAACAAATCTAACAATTAACAGAACTTGTAGTAAAATTATTTTCATTTATCTAATTGTTATTGGCACATACTGTGTTTAAAAATGTGAATGAATGCTCAATGGAAAGACAATATATAATTAAAATAGTAAACATGATAAACATTGTATTGACATTATCTATTTGTTTAGAACAGTTGTGCTTTTTAACTCTATATATACTTAACGTTAAATTTTTAATGCATACTATTTGGGAAACATTGTAAGTTAAACATTGCCAGCTGATGCAAACTGATTTTTCTTAAAGCATTAAGATACAATGCAGGATAAGTACAAGGACAAACAGAACACTAAATGGGATGAGATAACAACATCATAATTTATTTATTCAGGACACATTTTCTCAGTCATTAGAAAGCTCAGTTCACCTGCTACACAAAAACACAAACTCAATATGAAAATAACATAGCCACTAAGGCAGTTTACCCCATAGCTGATGCATGAACATTGGAGAAAGGAAAATAATAAAAAAAACTGAAGGCTGCTTTTTTTATTTCTTTTTGTAATGTTTCAGTAGCTGAGAGCATGTGAAATTAATGGATGATGACTTACATGCTGCACAGGTGTCTCACTTCCCTGTGATGTGAATTACCCAATAGTGTAATTATTTGATCACTAAAAAAGTATGAATATTTTCTGGGTGCAAGTTAAGTAGGCAAACATGTCCTTTGCAATGCAGTAGTCACTTCAGCTCTTATCTCCACGCCACCGCTGCTTGCTTGCCCATATACTATTTAGCAAAACAGAAAACGTTTTATGGAAGTTTGATTAGCAGGGTCTGGTTTTTCCAGGGAGGTGCAAGAGGCAATTGCAGATGTTGCATGTGCCACAACGGCCTTTTCATATGCTGTGTTATGTTTTATCTACTGTATGGATTCTTTATTGGTTGAATATTGAAAAATAAAACCATTTCCAACCAGCAGTGCTAACCCTACCTGTTCTGAACGCTTCTTCTTCTGATCCTTGCTCTGTTTTAATCACACTCAACACCACCAGGCAACATGGATGAAGTTTATGCAGGCAAGCTTGGAAAGAGCACTGTAGATTTTGTGGATTGTTTTACTATTTAAAAGAAGATGTGAAAAATGAAAAGTGCTGAGCTTCTCGTTATTGGCTTTTGCATATTGATTTTTATTAGTAATCTAATGAAATCAAAACTTTTATACACTGCCCGGCCATACTGGAGCATCAGCATCAATGCAAATTTCCATTGAAGAGGATAACAATTTACTTTGAGATGCTGACGAAATAGGCAGATGGAAAATTAGGTAAAATCCTTCTTTATGACAACACTGCACCTCAAAAAAATGGATGATTTTGTCAAAAAGCTTGAGGCTTAGTTGCTGAAGAGAATTAGTGACTCAAATTGGTGTGCCATTCATATCAGTGTGCAGAGCCTAATGCAGCAACAGATGTGGATAATGAAACAATTTTGCTTATGTACTTGAGATATGCCTTTCAGCATAATCTGCTTGAATATGTGTTGTAGGCTATCATTATTGATTAACTCAAAACAGGATGAAATATTTAAAGCATTATCAGGTAAACTGGACTGGTGACACTATGTTGGAATTTGCACAGAGGGGTTGTTTCCATGACTGATGTGGACCTCTTAGGTGGCTACCACCGCCCCAACCCGGCACAGACACTGAGGCACAACTCCAAAGCACGCAGGGCTTTTTATTTTCTTTTTTCACTTGGGGGAAATGTCTTTCCCGTCTCCCACAAACACAACAACACAGACCCAAGAACAATACTCAACACAATTCTACTTCTTTTCTTTCACTTTCTTCTCTTTTTCTTCTTCTTCTTCTCCTCCACTCCTCCCAGCAAGCTTCTTCTCCCTACTTCCGACTCTGGCTCCCCGAGTAGTGTCTGCTGGCCCCTTATACAAGGCACCCGGAAGTGCTCCAGGTGTTTGATGACTTATTTCTGGCAGCACTTCCAGGTGTGGAGGAAGAGCTGCTCTCCAGGGCTAAGCAGCAGCTGCAGCACCCCCTGGCAGTGCCCACAGATCCCAACAGGGCTGTATCAACTTCTAACTCCCAAGAAGCCCTGCAGGAGTCCGAGGCACCGCTGCAACCCATATGCTGCGATCTAGCACTCCGGGAGAGGCTCTGGACACGATTGTTCCTCCCAGCGTCTGACACACTGGGTAGCTGTCTGGTTTAATTTCACATATCGAAAAATGTATCCCTAGAATGCAAGTTTACGTATTGTGTCACACATCGGAGAGTGCTTTGCACATAAAAACCTGTCTCCTGATCTTAACAGTGTACTGATATGATGCCTGGGTTTCCCACAACTGGCATTCTCTTGTGACTGTTGGGTCCCTGGAAGCCCATGATCCTTCAAGTTCCATCTGCTCAGCATAGTCAATCTTCCCTTGAGTGCCATTCACCTACCTACACGGCCACCTCCCCAAAGTACTGTTCTGATTCCCTGATTCTGTTCCCTATGTCTCTTCTATCTGTTCCATTAAATCCATTTGCTGTCATTCACATACCCCTTTTAATCCCAGAGAATGTAGTTCTGCCAAGCAAACCACTGAGCCCTGATGAAGGATAGCTGCAAGTATGTTAAATGCAATTTGCAAATTCCCTCATGAAGACGGTTTAACTCTCATGCATGTACACTCACGTAGTCTGTGCTGCCTCACTGTTTTTTCCAAAAACTCGCACCACCACAGAAGCCACTTTACAGCAACTGAATGTGGTGATTCAAATTGTGAACCACATTAAAGCATGAGGACTGAACATCTGCTTGGTTGAGCAGCCTTGTAGGGATATAAATGAGTCGAACTAGCACTTGATTTTATATTACGAAGTTTGATGCTTATCAAGACGTGCTGCGATGACACATATTCCAAATGCCTAATCTGCACAAAGTTTTGAAAAAATGGGTATCAGTAATATATGTATTGGAATGTCATTTTTTGCTAGTTTAGTGTTGCTGATAATGAATATGATATTTTAATATTTGAATGTTTACCATTGTTCCTAGCCCTCTAAGAGCCACTCCCAGAAGGTTAAAAATGACATATTTAAAACATAAGCATGTGGTGTATTGTTTTAGACTATTTCAAGGTCAGTGATTCATATTCAGATAAGTACAACGAAACTGCAGCAATCCTGAGGTGTATTCAAATAGGCATATGGTGCTTTTTTGACGCTTTTCTAGGGAACTAGCCCTATGGAGCTCTGTTAATCAAAGGGTGACAAATGACAAATGTCTATTACAATTGAGACTATTTAGAGCGTAATTGTTTAAACTGAAGTACTCATTTTAATATTTCAAATATTTGACACAATTTGCAGGCAGGATAATGCTTGACATTGGTCACTGTAATGATTAGAACAACTAGATAAGTGCACTTCACATCTTGTGGTTTAAACCATTTTGATTTAATTTATATTGTAAGAATGGAATGCAGTGCTTACCTAAGAGCATATAACATTTTCAGTAAGGTAACATGACCAGGGGTACATTTTGCACTATACAATAATAATTTACACAAATTGTACATCAATTTCACGAATTACCTCTTTTGTATATTCACTCCCATCAATTATATCCCTCCACTCCATTTCCGTTTCCTTGGCAGCTCGGGCAGCTGAATTACACCTACCACTAATCTTCATTTGCTTTCACTAGTACAACTTGCTCTGGTGGCAAGGAAGGTTTATTTCACTCTGTTTGTCAAACTTGTAGACCTTTGTTTATTGGATTTTCAGAGGTCAGGTTTTTAGGGATTTAAGGTTTAACATGAGTACATGTAAATTTAAATGAACCTATCAGGATTGCGTGAGTAGATTAAAATTTGGTGTTCTGGCAGTGGATAATCCACTGATAAGAAACTGTGCTATAGCAAACTGGGATTTGTTTTGAAATCCAAGATTTTCTAACCTCTATTTCCAAAATAGACCCATGAGTGCAGCAAATGGTAAGCCGAATGTACTATCTGTACACTGAAAAAAATGTTTTTTTGAAATTCATTAATTTTTTTAAGGTAAGTTGATGCACAAAATTTATTCATGTAAATCCACTTCTATATAATTACATTATATTTACCAATTGTTTTTTAGTACTATCAGCTCATTTATTTTGAGTAGATTTTACTATAATTTTGCCTTACTGCAACTAGTTTTGCATGTTCAGTTTACTTAAATGTTTTACATAAATGGTCTCCATAAAAATGTTTTTTTTTAAGTAAAATGAACTCAATCTGTGTTTTAATGCTAGGAATTACTAATAAATATTTTTGAGTAAACTGAACTTAGTGTCTAAAATAAAAATATAGTATTTATTAATGTATTTAAGCTGTTGTTAAACTTTGAAAAATTCAAATTTAGGACAGAAACAATAGAAACTAAGATTTGAAACAAATCTTTAAGTAACTTTATTGTCAATGAAAATTAAAAGTATACAAAAATGTTGCTTTGCCAGAATGTTGACATATGAAACTGCGTATTTGAAGAATCTCATAAAGTACAACTTTACAACAGAACAAAATTCTCACTTTAAGAGTATTACAGAAATACTTTACAGGACAAGAACAGACACTACAGATTTGCACATATCATGTTGTTCAGGCCAAAAAGTTTAGGGGCCAGCCTTTTAGCATTGATTTGCTTTAGTAGTTTTTGCACAAATTCATAGTAGCATTTTAGCTCTTTGGGATACTGCGAGTTTAGTGCATAAATCATCCCTAACATCATTGCACAGGCTCTTGCTACAGTGTTCAGATTGTCTAGAATGATGATGCAGTCGATAACAATTCCAACATCTGCATAGACTCCAATGTCTCCACCATCCACCTTGATGACATAGATGCCCATGGAAGTCCTTTGCTGGTCTTTTAAGATGTCATCTCCTTGGACATCCTGTATATTATAATTTAATTCGGAAATGTTACATTTTTGCCATTAAACTTTGGTATTTCATAAAGCTTTCCCTTTTAAAATGGACCACTTGACTTTCAAATGTTTATTGTAGCCACTACTCACCTTCAGCTGCTGCCTATACCTAAAGAGATAAAGTATAAATCCCATACACCCTTCACAGTCAAGAATACAGACCAGTGATGGCTAACCTTTTTGAGCCCGAGTGCCCAAACTGCCGCACAAAACCAAAGAATTTCCTCAAAGTGCCAGCACGTCAATTAAACCTTAATAACAAGATTTTAGTATCTAAAAACTCTTTATAAAATTGCCTGAACTATGTAACATCATTTTTAAAGGTTGGAATCTTTGTATTGTCAGAAAATCAATTTGATTCACAATCCTTTGGTTTTCATTTCAATTTATTGGCAATTTATAATGTTTTAATGATTTCATTCAATTTAATGAATTTAGGAAGAATTTGATTCAGTTACACAATATATTTTAAATGTATTATTCACATAACATGTCAAATGTATCCTGAGTAAAAAAAAAAGATAAACTTCTTAAAACTGTTAACTGTGTCAAGACTCGGTGTGTATTCCCAAAGAGTCTATACATGTTTTTTTGTAAAATTTACAATCAAATTTGAAAATAGTTAAATCATTACATTTCTAATAATATGATGTAAAGAAAACAAAAGAGCTTTCAATTAAACCAACCGTTTTTATTGGAAATTCCAGATTGGAATACAACAGGGCCATGTAAAGTCCATTTTTTAAATAACATCTTTAAGTAATGTTTAAATAACTTAGAAAGTGTCTTAACTGCAAACTGAAAACACTGCTTCATGTAAACATATGCATTGGGCATGCTCTGAAAAAAATTAATGTGATTTTTGTTGTTGCATGCATGCTGATAACTTGTCAATCCTTGGCTCATAGTGCGTTAATTTCAGAGCAACACATGCAGCACTCATGTCATCCGTTAATCTGTTTCTAGCATCAGATTTTATATGATTCAAAGCTGAAAACAGCTGCTCACAAGCATAGGATGATCCAAACAAAGTAAGAAGAGCAATCCCAAGTGCTTTCATGGACTTAAAATTGTCTGGCAGAGAATTCCACGCTTTTAGGATTTCATTTTCAGAACTGCTAGCAGTGATTTCATTTGTCACCCTTTCACACTCAATACGTTCAAGAGCCGCACGCAGGTCATTGAATTTACTTTTTCAGATAGAGCTTTCTTGAAATTCCAGTAGCTCCATTTCCAAATTTTGAATATCCAACCACTGTAAGCAGGAAAGATCAAGATCTTCAAATGTGGACTTTTCTGGGGAAGTTATAAATGAAAGGTTTGTCTCCATCTTACGGAACTGAGAAAATCTTTTACTAAAATTCTCCTTTGCTTCGGCTACAATGGTGGAATATGCTTTGTGGACTTCCTGGTGTTTTTTATGACCACAAATGTTGTAGAATTATCCAAATGTATTTTTAGGTTGGGAAAATATTTTAGCTGTCCACTCTCAAGGTCTTTTTCAAAAACATGCAATTTTCTCTCAAAAGCTTTGATGTCACTAAACATGCTTTCTGCTGTTTTTCCCATGCCTTGTAATTTTTTGTTTAGTACATTAAAGTGGTTAGTAAAATCTGTAAAGAACATGAGGTTGGTAAGCCAGGCCATGTTGGTGAGTTGAGGATAGTCTTCCCCCTTTTCGTTCATAAATAGCCTAACTTCTTCCAAGCAGGCCACAAATCTCTCTAACACTGTTCCTCTGCTCAGCCACCGGACATTATTGTACAGCAGTAAAGTGTTATATTGTGCCTGAGCCTCATCAAGAAGGGCTTGAAATTGTCGAAAATTAAGAGCATGCGCCATGATGAAGTTCACCATTTTTGTTACATCTTTGAGGACATCGTCAAGTTTTTTGCTGCTTTCTTTGGCGCAGAGAGCCTCTTGATGTATTATGCAGTGAAATTTAATCAGTGGATGTTTTGCTTCCTTAGCAAAGAAATGAATGAATCCTGATGTTGTCCCCACCATGCTAGGTGCTCCATCGCTAGTAACTGAAACCACTTTTTCTGGACTTATGTCTAGTGATGAAAAAGCCTCTATCACAGCATTGTGGATATCTATCCCTTGTGTTCTTCCAGGCAAAGACAGCAGTTTTACCAGCTCTTCTCTCATGATGTCACCAGTAGCATAACGCAAAATGAGCGCTAGTCTTGCATGGTTAGTAATATCTGTACTTTCATTCAAGCACATGGAGTAGAAGGGTGCTTTTTGTAAGTCGCAAGTAAGCTGTTGACTAACATCAGCAGCCATTCGCAGAACCCTATCTTTTGCAGTATTTCTGCTTAGCGGCATCTCAGAGATGCGCTGCACAATTTATCCTTGTTTTGGAAATCATGGAAGAGTGAATTACTCCCAGCCAAAATTGCCTTTTTGATAAAATCTCCATCAGAGAGGGGCTTACTATGTTTTGCCATGCACAGTGAAATTTGAAAGCTGGCAACTGTAAGATGATTAGTTTTTGAAAGATAGTTGCTAAAACTAAGAGACTGGGAGTGATATTTCTTTAATTCTCCTACAAGGAACTCTTTTCTTTGAGCTAAACCAAGTTCAGCAACACTGTTATGGTTGGTGTCAAAGTGACGTTTGACACTTGATGTGCGAGACACAACACTTTCATTACACATAATACACAATGCTTTCCCACTGCGTTCAATCACTCCATATGTCTCTGTCCAGGCCTCTTGGAATGGTCTTCCACTATTTGTTTTTGCTTTTTTTGCTGCACTCATTTTCTTTGTTCAAGACTTCAAGTCTACAAAAAGATAAAATTTGTATAATAAAAAAAATCTAATGAAGTGCTGTATACAAATCCGTCCCCATAAAAAAATATGTGAGTGGGGAATTTTACTAATTGTAGACATCCGTTTTGGTCAAAAAATATACTGTCCGGGTGAAAACCGGACTTGTGCAACCCTAACCTGGACACCTAGACAAATAGCCAGATAATTTAATAGGTTTTTAAAAAGGAGCCCAGGTAAGTTTATAATTAACATTAGTATTATTGGTCCAATTAAACTTAGGCAGCACAGGTAGGGCAAAGTAGAAGTTTACCTAATAATAAATGATGTAGAATGCAGATTGCGTCTCCTGTTCTCCTCAAGTCTCCCGCCAGGGTGGGAGGGCATGACAGAAGAACGCTCGGTGCTGTAGGCGAGTACCTGGGTGGGTTCAGACTTTGTTTCTCACAGCCCCGCGGCGGTTCAGGCAGCCACGAGGAACACATTGCCAGGCAGGGCCGGACTGGGACAAAAAATAGGCCCGGGCATTTTAGGTTGAGCAGCCCAATCACATGACCTCACGCAGGCCCCGCCCATTGAAGTCCAGGGCAGGGCTAAAATGCAGAAGCACACTTGAGAGGCACGGCCAGCCACTAATAAGTAAGGAGTGCAACAGCCAACACACAAGAAGATGTGACATGGGGGAGGGGAGAGAAGAGAAGATGGGACATGGAGGGGGGGGAGAGAAGATCCATAAAGACCACGACTAAAACATCTCTTCTTAATCCTCTGCTGTCACAAAAAATTCCCAAAGGAATGCTGAACACCCAAAGATCCTCCAGAAAACAATGTAATTTAAAGGAAGATGCACAGGAAAGATAATCGTGCGATATGTTCAAAATTTAATGTTCTATAAAAGCAATGACAGACTCTCACCTTTGAAACAAAAATGACAAGCGCTTATCAATAAAACCAAACCACGGGGTCCGCGCTTTTTACAATGAAAAATCCGGATAACAAGAGGCAGCTCAGCAATGTCCAACCTTAGTGAGCTGGAGGTTTATGTGACAGCAGAGGACTGAGAAGAGATGTTTTATTTGTAGTCTTGATGTATTGGAGAAGTGACTGAGATTCCCCAAATAAAATGACCTGCAAACTGGATTAATCGCATTAATGACTATACAACATTGGATTCATCACAATAACAACTAATTAAGAGGTGACCTGAGTGTATGGGAAAAGGACTTTTATTTTTCATTATTGGAGCCTTTGTTATTTTATTATGATGTTTACAAAAGCACTGTGAAGGGCCACATATACACTTTACTGTTTTTTGCTATATTGAGTTTTCCATAAGGTACAGCGCAGAGGATTAGTGTGTTGGTTGTTCACAGAGAGCCCAGCCCTCCTCTCAGCTTACTGAACTTCTCTATGCAATCATTATAAGCAGCTTTTTTATTTCCTCGAATTTAGCATGTCCCCCATGGAAGATACAGAGGTTTTTACAGAGGAGCACATTATTAGACACATTAACATCCCCCCATATCCTCACCTCTCTAGCATGGGAGCACTAGAAACTGTTCCTGATTACAGATGTCACATGTGGAGTCACACTACAGCCTCACTGAGTTCCTGTGACAGACTCAGTGTGAAGCTTCTCTTCCTCCCCCTACTTCCCCCTCACACACTGCCTGGCTCATAGGATACTAAGGGGAAGACAGGCAGGCTAAACATCCACTCACAGGACTGCAGCCAGCACAGGAGGATGGGCCGCGACCCACCGGGACAATGCCCAGTCCTCCCAATGGCCAGTCCGGCCCTGTTGCCAGGTGAGCTGCAAAGCAGACACCGGCACACTCGCCTCCCGCCGCGCCGCATATCTTAATTGCGGACCTTCCCGCGTGCCAGCTGCAAGGCCTTCGCGTGCCACAGCTGGCACGCGTGCCATAGGTTCGCCATCGCGGATATAGACCGATGAACTTACCGGACATGTTTGTTGTTTGAAAAGGAAATGAGTCCTGTTTCACTCCAAGATTGAGGACTAGTAAAACCTACACGATAAAAGTGAGTTTCAGTGCCAGGGCAAGTGGATGGACTGGGAGCAAGCACCAGCTTTTGTTTAGTAATCTGTAAGGTTTCTAAGTATAAAATATATTTGTTTCTTTATCTAAACTTAGCTTTTCAGACAGAAATTAAATATAATGAATATTAAAGTAAGGTTAAAACTGCACAAAAGAAGCTACAGCCAGGGTGAACTCTGATTTAAAGTATAATCCATTATATTTACCATGACTGGATGGTGCATAAAGAGCTGGATGAAGATCATGGGGAATTAGACATATTAAGGTCACATAGTTTTCTACATTTTCATCATTTATAGATACCCAAAAGATTTTCATGCTCGGTTTTTAAGGTTCTTGTTTGCTGACATTCCGTTTTATTTTACAACACATATTTACTGTACATCTCCAGTAGTCCCCGTGTCAGCGGTGTTAATGGAGCTCACCTAAACTACTGTGGAGCTAACAAGTGATGTCCGCGACTGCAGTTACAGCTCTGACTCCGGTCAAGTATCGTCACGGTCCATTCCGACGGCTGCAGGACTCACTCGTGCAACCAGCGAACATACCGCCTTGAGAGGAATTTTCCAGAGCAGCAAAAGGGTCCGTGCATTGACTTTCACTGTAGCTTCTACATCTGTCACATTTTGAAAGAGCATGGTTTTAAATCGTGACTAGAGAAAACAACCTAGTAATAATCTTAACATCCATGAGTTGTGATGATTTAAAGAACCTTGGAGGAGAACTGCACCAGTTTGTTAGCAATGCATACCTCTGCCAAAGTTGGGGCTGCCAACATTTGATATTACACACGCGAAAATACAATAATGTATATCAAACTTTTATTAATGAAATTACAGTATTTGTTAAGGAAAAAGAACATTTGTGCAACTACAAATGTATTACATGATATATGCATTCTCAATAAAGCATAGTCTAATAAATAAAGTAATACAAAGATTTACTAACCAGGGACAAAGTAAACCAAACCAAACCAAACCAAAATTTCTGAACTCGTTTGAAATGGGTGTACAGGGTTTTTCGCGGTCAAAACACGTTACTTTACGGCAGTGACTAAATGCATGGGCAAGATGTCTTAATTTTTTTAAGATGATATTAAATAAGTTAAATAAGTTTGATGAAAACAGAAAAAATTATTTGAAACAACCTATTATTGTCAACTAGCAAAATACCCGCGCTTCGCAGCGGAGAAGTAGTGTGTTAAAGAAGTAATGAAAAAGAAAAGGAAACATTTTGAAAATAACGTAACATGATTGTCAATGTAATTGTTTTGTCACTGTTGTGAGTGATGAGTTGCTGTCATATATATATACACACACACACATATAAACATATATATATACATATCCATACATATCTACGTATATACATATATATATATATACACACACACACATACTGTATATACATACTTATACACATATATATACTTATATACACATACATCCACATATATACATTGTGGAAGACTGCCGGCTTCCGAGGCCGGTCCGCACCCCAGGCCGACAGGAGGAGCTCTCCCGACAGCGGGATCGTGCCCCGAGGTCCAGCAGGGCCTTATGGACTCTGTGGTGTTTTTACACAGCCCTGCTGGATACCTTGGGCGCCACCAGGAGTCGCTGTGGGGGGACTTATGGGCTCTGTTGTGCCTTATGACCCGGGAGTACGTCACGGTCACGTGACAGGAAGGTATGGCGTGCTCCCGGGTTGAAGTAATAGACTGATTGCCCTGACCGGAAGGAATAACAGACTGCTGGGACAGGAACACCTCCGGGTCGGGGCCTATAAAAGGACGGTGCCTCAGTCCAGACACTGAGCTGTGCTGGGTGGGAGAGGAGCAAAGTGTCTGGGCGAGGAGGAGAGGTTATTGTGCGTGTTTAAAGAGATTTGTGAGGAGTGTGGTAGGTGCTTGGTGCACTGGAAGAAAATAAAAGATTCTTGGACTATTACCTGGTCTCCGGAGTTGTACCTGAGGGTTCGAGGGTGCACTACTGCCCCTACTGCCACACTGGCGTAGTCGGCAGGATTCTCTGGCCGTCTGTTGGCAGAGGACCTGCATAAAAAACAAATTTCGTGTGGGCAGACAACCCTCGGTCGATTCCCCATTTTTACACGGAGGTGCACAACACCACCCGCTGCCAAGGAAGCGGCAACAGTGCGTGCTATCCCGCTCTACAGGGCCATGGGAAAGAAAACGGAAAAAGAAGGTCAGTCCCAGCCGCCTGCAGGGCATGACGACGCCGCGATGTCCTGGACCCTCCTGACCGGGGCGAGGAAGACAAAGCGCTGATACGGGCCAAACAAGCCCGGGCGCGAAGGACCGGGACACGGACAAATGCCGGCGCGCGTACTCCTTAGACGGTCCGGGGTGCCGCATTCCGTTCGGAGGCGGCTGCAGGTAAACCGCCCGGCGTCCGTCTTTGTTTTTATCCTGTTTTGCAGACGTCCGCCGGGAGGATTGCAGCGGCGTCTTGGACGACGGCCTCATGCCTCGGCAAAATGGCCGCGGCTCCCAGAAGGCAAGTCGCGGTGAAAGACGGCTAGGGATAGCCGCGGTCGGCGACAACAGACTGGTCACCCGCGGGGATGTCGGGGCGGTGGAGGAAACCGAGTCCGCCGGCGAGGCCGGTCGTCCCCTAACGGGTCGAGCCTCCTCGAAGGGGAGGGAAAGGCGGGCGCCCCGAAACAAAAGCCACCGACAAAGAGGGGCGGGTTGTGGCTGGCGAGTCTGCCGCGGTAAAGGAAAAGGCAGACCGCAGCCGGCTTGTAGTAGCCAGCCGTCCCTCTGAGGACTCCAACTCCCAGGAGCCTTTGCGCGACCCAGCGGAACACGTGCCTGGGGCGGCGTGCTCATTGGTTCCCGGCCGGAAGGTAAGCACAGCGCGGAAGCGAAAATGCAGCCGGCCGTAGTAACTAACTGTTTGGACTTACGGGGTCTCGAGAAATACCTCGAGCCCCTGCACCGTTTCTTGCAGGGTGTCGAAGACCTAAAAGAACGAGTGGAGGAACTAGGAGCGACGGCAGCAGCACCTGTAAAGGCGCTGAAGGATTTCGTGCAGCGGCTGCGGAAGCTCCGGAGATGATCGATGCGGGAGTACAGGTGAGTCCCTCCCGTGTTGTAGAGAGTAAGGGGACACAGTGCGATCGGGCACCGCGGAGAATGAGTAGCGCGTGCCAAAGCACTGTGTGCCCGACAAGAGACTGGGGTACGATGACCGAATGGTCGGGGACTGGAGCAAACAGCCGGGGCATGCGCGTGGCGTGGCTTTCGGGGCAGTCGGCTCACCAGGACCCGACCGGTCTTAAGTGCGGGTAGCGCCGGTGGTAGGAGTGCGGGGATCGCCGCTCGTGCGGTGCAGCTGAATAGTGCTGTTCATCGGTGCGGGGCGGTGCAAATAGCGCCGACTCCCAGTAAGCGGAAGGTAGCGGGTGTGCAGACAGCACAGAGGCTCTCCTCTTCCCATGGAGGGCCTCAGGCTGCGCAAGCCCACATTAGCGGGAGATCCCCAAAAGGAATGGTGGGTCTCCCAACAGGATGGAAAGAAGGCTTGAGGGCCGCCAGGCGGCCATGATGACTTCCCTGGCAGGTGAAGGGCGGAGACGACGCTGGCGGAGTTCGAGATGTTTTTGGTCCCGCAGAGGGAACAGCCAGGAGGACTCCGTCGGTGCTATAATTGCCGGCGACGGGCCACGAGGCGCTATTGTCCCCGGGGAGACAGGAAGTACACCGTCCCTCCAAGGTTCGCTCGAGGACAGGGACAACGCATTCAAGGCCCGGATGACGCGTCCTCCTGGAGGAGGACGTCCCTCTCGGGGCCGGACGCTCCGCCCAGAAGTCGTCACTAAGGGGGGGGAACTGTGGAAGACTGCCGGCTTCCGAGGCGTCCGCACCCCAGGCCGATAGGAGGAGCTCTCCGACAGCGGGATCGTGCCCGAGGTCCAGCAGGGCCTTATGGACTCTGTGGTGTTTATACACAGCCCTGCTGGATACCTTGGGCGCCACCAGGAGTCGCTGTGGGGGGACTTATGGGCTCTGTTGTGCCTTATGACCGGGAGTACGTCCGCGGTCACGTGACAGGAAGGTATGGCGTGCTCCGGGTTGAAGTAATAGACTGATTGCCCTGACCCGGAAGGAATAACAGACTGCTGGGACAGGAACACCTCCGGGTCGGGGCCTATAAAAGGACGGTGCCTCAGTCCAGACACTGAGCTGTGCTGGGTGGGAGAGGAGCAAAGTGTCTGGGCGAGGAGGAGAGGTTATTGTGCATGTTTAAAGAGATTTGTGAGGAGTGTGGTAGGTGCTTGGTGCACTGGAAGAAAATAAAAGATTCTTGGACTATTACCTGGTCTCCGGAGTTGTACCTGAGGGTTCGAGGGTGCACTACTGCCCCCTACTGCCACAACATATACATATCTACATATACACACACATACATATACATACACATACACACATACATACACACACACACATATATATACACACAAATACATATATACATACACACACATATATAAACATATATATACATATACATTCATACCTACATATATACATATACACACACACATACATATATATATATATATATATATATATATATACATACACACTCTTTAGGATGCGAGCAGCTGTTGCTGGGGGTGCCAGAATCCATCAAGGAAGAAAAATGAAAAACATTATTTGTACAAAATCTTAATTTATTATCCATTCCTAAACAATTAAATGGGCAGGCTATTTCGTATCAGTGCAAAACGCTGCTTGTTAAAACGAATGACTCCCGCTCTTACGTGCAAGTCTGCGTGGATATTATGAACTATCGTATCTGTTCAAGTTCTATTTAAATTTTAAATAGAAAGAATTTTTATTTAGTCGACAGAAATATCTTTGTTAGGAATGTAAGTTAAATGTAGGCATCATTGCATACATTTTTCTTCACCATAGAAATGTAAAGAGTAAATTCGCCTTACATTTCAACCAAAGATATTTGTGTCGACTAAATAGAACTTGAAAAGATATATATTTTTTGAATGTGATCGGCCAATTTAGATCGAGTTGACGCGCGCTACATCAAGCCCGCGTGCTATTGTGGTTTTGCCCGCGTGTCTCAATAAGTCACCCTCCCCTTGCTCATACTTTTTTACCGTTCATCTAATGATTACATTGAGTATGGCTTTACCAAAACAATCATTGATGGCGAATAAAGTATCCATTATTCATAAAGCTTCAATTGGTGGTCTTTCTGCGTTAACCGCATATTTTTTCATACGTCTCAAACCAAGGGGGTGCGAGGGTAAAATGAATCGGGAAGCGCTGATATATATGTAGGTGTGTTTATGTATATATATGTATGTATATATATATATTGAAATAGTTTTACTGTGAAATAATGCAAAGAGTACGCGACACATGTTTCGCCCTAATTTTGGGGTCATCAGGTGTACACACTCAGTGCACCACCTCTCGGGAATCGAACCTCGGACTTCGGCGCAGCCTCTTCCATTGCGCCACTGCGTGTGGTTTGTCTATTTGAGAGTATGTAGATCGGGGTATCCCGCGCTTCGCAGCGGAGAAGTAGTGTGTTAAAGAAGCTATGAAAAAGAAAAGGGAACATTTTAAAAATAACGTAACATGATTTTCAATATACAGTAATTGTGTTGTGGGTGTTATGAGTGTTGCTGTCATCAAGGATTTGATTATCATTATTTCTTTCGATCAGGTTCGTATTTGTAGGATGTGTTGTGTTCAAGTTACATTCCGTGTTTGTCAATCATTGTAAAGATAACAGGTTTCATTCATCGATTCATTTCTTACTGCATAAATAAACAGCTTGTCTTCTTCTTTATCTGAGACGTGACACACTGCATGCACGGGTTTTTTTTACACTGTCTTCCTTTAGCGGGACATTGACTTTTTCCACCGTGTGCTTTGTTTCTGCAGTAGCTGCAGTTATGAATATGCTTGTATGTGTCACACGCTTCATATTTTTTTGCTGCCTTCTCAATTGTGTAATTCGTTTTTTGTTCAGCACTCTTAAGAACTGTTGCTTTTTGTCTGTGTACTGCGTCAGTTCACGTGAGCCGCTCGGTGTACATGCATCGAAGGTTCCCAGTTCTGCTTGTGCCATTTCATGCGATATCCATGGTTTTATTTAATGTTAAAGACCCAGCACTTAAAAGTTTCTCTCGCAGTTTCGCTGAGTTTGTGCCAAACACCACCCTGACCATCTTATCTTCGTCTGCATAAGCACAGTCCTTCACCCATGAATATTTATCGGCAGTGTTTCTATTGGATTGCCGCTGACGGATGGCCTTATATGGGCAGGCACTAAATTACGTGCGAGGCGTAACTCCGCCTTCCACGGCCATCGAGCAGAAGTCTATTATAGTATATGGACGAAAAAATAGGTTCCAATTATGATCATTATGCATAGAATTTCAAAATGAAACCTGCCCAACTTTTGTAAGTAAGTTGTAAGGAATGAGCCTGCCAAAATTCAGCCTTCTACCTTCACGGGAAGTTGGAGAATTAGTGATGAGTCAGTGAGTGAGTGAGTGAGTCAGTCAGGGCTTTGCCTTTTATTAGTATAGATTAGAATCAAAAATGCATTACATTAATGAAATTTGCCAAAATTAATTTTGTTGTATTTACTAGGGACCAAAATAATTTTTTCAGTGTAGGGCTGACAGCAGCACATATATGCTATAATGATTTACAGAGCTCATCAGAAATACTGACAATTTGTTTCAACAAAATTATTTTTCTAACCAGTGTGGATTAACCAGTTAAGAAGAATATACAAGTCCTAATGTATTCCTCAGATGTGAAGACCTTTTTTATGATAAAAGGAAAAAAGTCTTTAGTCTAAAATGGGGTTCTTTTTTTTTCTTTTTGCCATTATAATAGCCAAACAGCAACCCTGCAACGTATTACAAGCTTATGTTAATAGATTTGTAAGTAAAAAAGTAATAAAGATTTGTTCCACTGCAGGCATCTGCCAGTGTATTGACTGCCCTGTCCTTTATTTAAACCAAAAAATGTTCTGTCAGACTAAGGAATAACCACTAAAACACTAAATCACAAAAGTTATATCACTAGATTCTAAATCCAAATGCCAAAATCCATTAACAAAGTCCATATCAAAAACTTTAAAAGAGTGAAAAAATGTAATCAGAATGAAAAAAGGGAAATCCTAAAGACTAAATCAACTGACTAATCCAAGAGCCAAAACATCACAAAGTATGCAAGCATAGTTGTACAATCCCTCTCCTCCTTTTTATTTATTGAACACAAATTCATGTTACTGTGATGGAATTATTGAATACATCAGAGCACAGAGCACTTATTGTAGATTATTCAAAACCCCCAACTCCACCCCCACCATCTTCCTGGACAGCTTAAGTCTCACTCACAAGAGTAAAACCAATTAAAAAAAATACCAGTCTTATGAAAAATCTGTAAAGTATGTCTCGAGGGGTAGATGAACTCATAAAAGATGGTCAAAAAAAACATGAAGGTAAGAGGACTCTGGATACACAGGAAAAATAGACTTAAAACCTTACTTATTACAATTCCCAACTCATTGCAGCTTGCATTTACAACTACCAAAAAAGAAAAGAGTTAAAAAAGAGAGGCCCATAACATTTCTATGCACCGTTTACAAAACCTTGAAAACAGTGGCAAACAGAATTAAAGGGAGCTCGAGGAAATAATAAAAGATGACAAGATGTGCACCATACTAGAATGACATAATAAAACCAGTACTGTAATGCAGAGAAGCAACAGCATTTTTAAAGGCTTACTAAATCTTTGATTTGGAAAAATGCTACAATGTAGTAAAACATTATGCCTGGTAGATTTTAAAATAAATGGCAGAAATTAATCCATTAGACCAAACAATGCTATAATAAGTTAAAATAAATGGCAATCACAAATAGAGGAGTATGGCAGCAATATCTACTGTTGGCAAACAGTTTAAGGATAGAACCTCTGTTGTGAAAAAATATATATATAGAAAATTTAAAAAGCATACAAATGTCCAGAGAAACGTAAAAGAAGTTAACAATACTGTGTACATAGATGACTTAACAATTATTTCCCAGGGACACCACATCATTAAAACAAACTATATCCCTAGTTAAAATTCTAAATATAATAAAGCCAGAGTGTTCAAAAAAGGAAAACAAAAAAAATATATATTAAGATAAATGTCCATGTCCAGGATTAGCTTTGAAAGGTAAAAGACAGTAAGAAAGAAATGTGACGAACTAAGGGCTGGGGGGTACCAAGTCATGCTGTATGGGGTGGGGGACACCAACTAAAGTTAGGAACACAACACAGCATATGGTCTTCCCCTGCAGAAATGTGCAAAACTTGGCCATTATAGGTTCAATAATTTCGAATTGAATACTAGACAAACATACAAACACACACTTACCATTATATTAAGAAGTGAGAAATCTGCCCATTGATGGGAGATAACTAGTATAATGTACTGTATCTAGGGGCTGTTGTGGGAATGGATAGCCATTCATAAGTCAAATTTATATATTTATGTGAACGATTATACCACTGAAAAAAAAGATTTTCTAACTCTGTCAGAGACCTGTCTTTGCACATATTTGAAAGGTGCCCTTTTTGACGTAGCACCTTCTCAGGATAATTTCTTTCATTCTGTTAAACAAGCAAGGAATAGCTATGGTTCAAAAGTTATTTTTTGAAGCAGGTTTAGTTGTAAATGTTTAACTCTAGGTATTTTTTACTTAAAGTGAACATCTTTCTGTTATCATTATAGACAGCTCATTTGTTAATTTATAGAGCTGTCTCTTGTCCTTCTAAATATAATGCTCATTTATTCAGGAATTATAAGATGTTTTATCTGTCCTTATTTGTTATCTTTGAAGAGATTAGCATAGAGTTTTCATGTAGATGCAAATTATTACTCAAAATCAAAGAAATTCTTGCACACTTGTAATTTTAGAAGTTATTTTGTGGACACTATGCATAAACATGGTCACACCTTACATGTAATCATATCAAGAGGATGAAATATTAATGTGACATTGATACCAGATGTGTTTCAGACTATTGTTGTGTTTAATTTGACAAGAGCCATAACTAATAAAAGGAGAAATTCATTATTTTTGTTTCTATGTTTTCAAGTATTATTTACATTAAGCTAAAATTCAGTACAGTAGTACCTTGTTTAATGAATACTCTGAGAACAAATTTAATTTATAAAAAGTCAACATAAAACATGCTATGACAAATTCAAGTACTAGTCTGCTACAATACTGTCACTGTGCAACTTCCTGCCACAAAACAGACACTGTCAGTCATTAAGTAGTTATATGTGATTGCTTATTTATTTTAGATGTATTATGATTATATTATTATTTTTTAAAGTAATAAATTTAATTTGTTCCGTGTTTGGTGAAAATGTAAAACAATATCTTCAGAAACTAAAATTCATATTACAAAGAAGGTAGATGTGGACGTAAAGAAACGCCAGGTAGTAAAATTATTGGGAGTTAGCAACCAGGAATATAAAGAGCTAGTGCAGAACATGGAAGGGAGACCAGATAGAAAGCAGTTATCTGCAAGCACTTCAAAGATGCTTCTTTGCTGCTCAAATCCTTGGTCACTGGCAAATCCTCTTAATGATCCTGGCGTGGATTATGTCACAGACTTGTGGAAACTGAGATAGATGGTGAGGTGTGAGATGTGGAATCAAATTGAAGAATAAGGTGGATACCATGCACAGCAGCAGCATTGCAGGGCAACTTAGGAAAGAGAGGAAAGATGGAATGAGTCCCGCAACACACTGCTAGACAACCCTTCTCTACCCAACCCTCCAATTCTTTACTATATCTATCATTATTTCTCCTTTATTAAATACACAACCTGAAACACATCCACTTTCTTAAGTGAAGTATTACTGTACTTCTGTTTTCCACCATCAATATACAGTACATATGTTTACA
The DNA here is from genome assembly GCF_016835505.1 of Polypterus senegalus. Classification (NCBI taxonomy): domain Eukaryota; kingdom Metazoa; phylum Chordata; class Cladistia; order Polypteriformes; family Polypteridae; genus Polypterus; species Polypterus senegalus. Next base: position 43,280,693 of record NC_053159.1, read on the forward strand.
AATTTTAATGTTAGCCTAGGGACTGCTGCTGAAATGAGAGCACCAGAAAAACATAAAACAATTATCACATTTTATACCATGAAAAAAAAAATCAAGTTCTTAGTAATCTTTAAAGGAACTGCTGCAAAGGTTATCATGAATGCATATGAAACTCTCATATAGCTAGCTATAATAATATGACAATCAATCATACTTCCCCAGAATTACACATGAAAATGAAAGCAAACCAAACATATAATCAACCATACCCTGTTTAACAAATTAATATTAACAAAAGAAAAATAAACAAACAATTTAATATTGCTATATTGTACGTTATCATACCCATATGAATTAAAGTTTTGCTAAGACAATTTTTTGTGAAACTTCATGTTCCCTCCCATGTTCCAGCTTACGAGGATAATAGTGTTGTTAAATATAATGCGGTAACAGAGTTCATACCAAAGGATCTACAGTCACTGTATCACTTATACAAAAAACTCTTACATTAGCAGGTGGAATATCTTTGAGTATCATCTTGAAATATTTTGGGGTGCAACCCAACACATTTTGTACTTTTAAATACATTTTTATGTTTATTATTAAGATATTATATGGGCCAAACATTTGAATTCTTCAAATTCTTAAATAATTTGTCACAGATTGTAAAGTTGTGGTTGTTTATTATTTAAAAAAGTGAAATCATATCTAAATTCAGATACATCTGTACAAAAAGGCCATTCATGATAATATGAAAGTATAAAATCTGTATTATTTCAAAAATAATTTAACTATTACAATTTCAAGCTACCTTTGAATACCTCAGTGTGGACATTAATAATGATAATATTGATTTTAACTTTATCTATGAAGTTGATCTCCTTTTCTCACTTAAATGCATTTAATGTTTCCAAATTTAGTCCAAATTTAACCAGTTAATTTATTTAATTATTCATGTGGGAAATTATTTTATTATAACTACATTACTGATGATTTACCATACACTTTAGGCAAGAAATATTGGACTAAACGTAATTAGATATCAAAATAAGTATGTGATGCGTGAGTCACTGTCTTGCACCCCAAAACATGAGGCTGAGTCTTAAGTACTTTAGCAAAACCAGTTTTATTCAACTTGACACAGGAACAGCAGGGTTATTTAATGCAGTGGGAGCTACCACTCTCCTATACACAGACACAGCAAATGGGCATAGCCGACGCCAAGTCAGTGGCAAAGTTATACTGTTCCCTGCATTTATACTGTTACTTGCATCAGCCATCAGCGACAGGCATGTATAGCACAATCTCAATAGGTTTGTAGTTGTTTCTGTGGCGCTCTGCTGCTGCTCTGCGAACCTGTGGTTGCCTTGGCAATGAACAAGCAGTCTTCCACAGATGCAGATGCAGCATTCACATGTGTATGGCAGATTCACTGGCAGGATGATGCCCAACCTGTTGCTGCATCCAAACGGTGCCATCTTTCACCATTTTGCCTGGTGCAGCTGCGTTGTTCTTATATGTGACAGGACATTTCTTGCGGGGGGGCTTCTGAGTTCACCTTTGTTATAGTGTCAGATCAGGGGCAGCATGAACGTGACTGAGAGAATAAAACTGATTTTAAAAAAAAAGCGCTAACCTTTACAAGTACCATAAATTTACACCAGCAGTTACAGACTCAAATAAGATGTATGCTTTTAATTTATAATAGTAACAATAAGAGCAGCTCACTACTCAAAACAGTAAATCTAGGAAGCACCCAGAATCAAACCCGCAACCTCGTGATTATAAGTCAACAGTTCCTACCGCTGCACCACCTAAGCGGTCGTATGAACCTTATCTCCTAACCCGATTTCTTTTTCTTCGGTTATATTCTTGAATAAAAGCGCACTTGTACCTTTTGTGAGTGTTTATTTGATATTTGGACTTCAGCCTTCATACATTATGCACTTCATGTCAGTTTTTTTTCATTAGTACTATAACTTGAGAAAAGTTTCTGTTTTAGGTACGTTGTTGCATTTCTTGGATTTCATGTCATCCTACATTTACCCAGATTGTTGTAGACAAGAATCACACATGAAATGCATGTGTTCCAAATAACAATATATTATTTACCCTGTATAACTCACACACAGACAAACAAACTTGAGCTGGGAGAATTTTTTGTCTGAGTTGAGCTGTGGCAGTGGGGGAATGGGATAGTAGTCTGTTTGCTGCTTGTGCTGATCGACACATTAGCAAAACAAAAGATGCTAACGGAGAGATGCAAAGGAATTTAAGGTGACCCGGGATTATGAGTTTTTTTTGTAAGCTTCAGGGATTCTAGTGTTAATGTGGGAAGTGACATCCTTCACATCTTCCATAACTCTGTGATGGCCAGTGCGATTTTCTGAGTTGTGTTGTGCTGGACTATTAATATCACTTCAAGACCGGCCCACCAAATCAGCAAGCTCAGTTATGGGACACACTCTCACACTCTGGACCCCCTGGAGGTAACAGTGAAGGAGAGAATTAAAACAAAATTGGGTGCCATTATGAACAATGCTGCACATCCTCTCTCTGATGCCGTATACTTTCAGACAATGAATTATTCAGCAAATGTATGTCAAGAAATGCTAATAGGGATTCTTATATAGCAACAGCAATACATCTGCATAATGTCTTGTTGCGACTGTTACAGCTAAGTACAGAGCTTTTCTTTCTTTTTAATATTTTTGCTTTATACTCATTCTGATGTATGTTCAGACCAAAGTGTTTGAGTGTATATTTACTTACTTATTTATATATTTATTTATTTAAAGAGCTTCTTTGAAAACCTGAATTTCCCCTGGGGACAAATAATCTTCTATCTGTCTATGTCGGAATCTGGGGTGCTTGAAGATTCTGCATTTATGGGGTTGTAATGGAATCTGCATTGAGCTTCTCCAGGAGCCAGAAGATTGAGTTTTTAATCATGAGGTTGAACTCAGAGCATACGTTCAGAAGGAGTAGTCCATTTCAGTTGACATTTCCAGCATCTTCCTTTCCAATCACTCTTCCCCAGAGTTTAAAGTTTCTATTGACTTGAGCATTGAAGTCTCCAAAGAGAGAAAGTTTGTCTTATTTTGGAACAGAGAAGTCTTGATAGCAAAGGCAACTCCATTCAGTTTTCTCAGCAGCTGGCTTTCTTTTCCAGATATAGGTGTAGCCAGGTAAGGTAGGTAATTGAGTTTTACTGATCGCTGCAATGTCATTGTTGAATCCACTGAGTTCTTTAGTCACAAATGCAGTTCTTCATGCAGGGCAATTGGTTTCCGTCTCCTTTCAGTCAAGAAGGGGTTAATCGTTCCATTTGCCACAACAAGGCATCAATCCCAAGAGAGGATGATAAGTATCAACACTTCTGTTACGGTATTATCTACATAATTCGGAAATGAGTTGTAAAGAGACGATTATTCTTCAAATACGATTCTTCTTACATGTATTTCTTGATGTCATTACTTTCTTTACTTTTTTAATGGATTTCAGAGCCTTTTCATACATTCAAAGTGAATAACATTTAGAATAATGACAGCGACACTTATTTCGATCTAATGTACCTTGACAACTGAAGTTTTTTATTAAGTTTAAGGATGTAGTTTTTCCCCTGTGCTCTGTCCCTTTAAATTGAGAAGAATGTGTAGCTAAACATTGTTAATTGAAAGAAGATGAAGTGATAATTCCCAGAGCCCTGCTGTTAACGGGCAATTAGACTGCAAGCTGAGCCGACTGAGGAGAAAAACCAAAACCGAAATAACACTAGCTGCATATTAGTTAAACTTGGTATTGATTTTGTTCTGCTGTTCACTGAGACAGCATTTAGACCTGAAGGTCATCTCCTGTTAGTACTGTAATACGTGGCCTGGTCTTGATTCATTACTAGTAGCGCAATATCTCAGATACACCACAACCTACCTAGTCCAGGGGTCCTCAATCCCATTCCTGGAGAGCCACAGTGGCTGCAGGTTTTTGTTCTGACCTGGTTGCTAAATTAGAAAGCAATTCTTGCCAATAAAGCACTAACAAGCTATGAAATTAAATTAACTCTGCTATGTCAGGTCATTTTCTTTCCCTTTCTATCATGCAAATGATTTGAAGGCTAAAATGGACAAGTAATTCTCAGTCCTTCACTTTTTTCTCTTCATTTTTCTTCCAAGTATTTAATTAAACCCAATAGTGCAGATAAATACACACAGGTGTAAATGTAAATAAGTTAAATGGAGAAATGCTGCTCTCTCTTGTCATTTGCATGTTATTGATAATAAGGAGCAATTAAAATAGCTGTTTAAGACAAAATTAAGCAATAAGGGCTCAAAATCACTAAAGTGAAGCAGAAGTGTTACTTTAGCAATAAGTGTTTTTTATTAAGCAACTGGGTTGGAGCAAAAACCTGCAGCCACTGCGGCTCTCCAGGACCGTGATTGAGGACTCCTGACCTAGTGTATATTTTCTGAAAAGCTGACTGAGGCTAGCCAGCATAAAAAGTAATTTCAAAGACTGCTAAATTAACAAGGTATTTTTATACTTCTGATGCTCATAGTTTCTCTTAACTTTCTAACCTCTGATGGTACACTGAGCACTGGTAGTGCAACTTGCAACTATAATTCATAGAAAATATGTAAGAAAAAATTGTTTAAGTCATTCATTTAGTCACAGAATGGCAGATTTTGATAACGTAGAAGTCTGAGGAGTTCAGACTGTCCATCCATCCATCCGTTATCCAACCCGCTGTATCCTAACTAGAGGGTCACGGGGGTCTGCTGGAGCCAATCCCAGCCAACACAGGGCGCAAGGCAGGAAACAAACCCCAGGCAGGGCACCAGCCCACCGCAGGACATGCACACACATACACTTGGGACAACTTAGGATCGCCAGTGCACCTAACCAGCATGTCTTTGGACTGTGGGAGGAAACAGGAGTACCCGGAGGAAACCCACGCAGACACGGGGAGAACGTGCAAACTCCATGCAGGGATGACCCGGGAAGTGCTACCCATTTATTTGCTGCATTAAACTTTTTAATATGTACTGTGAACAGTGAACCTGTAAGATTCTGCATACATAAACATGCTTACATGTTTCAAACAATTAAAGATAATGGAAGAAGCAGGGGCAAATTGCAATATTGGCACAAACCCCAAACATCTTTTGTTATACTCTCTCTTAAAAGTGCACAAAAAACACTTTAACAATTATTTATAAAAGCAAACACAAAAAATGCATTTTATGTGAATCAGATTTTGTTCTGTATGCTATTTTTGTACTTTTCTTATACCACTGTCGGGCAACCGGTGTGCTGCGGCTCACTGATGCGCCGTTGAATTTTCTAGGGGCGCCACGAAAACTTTTGTAAAATATTTAAAATTGAAGTTTTGGTTGATTAAAAAGATAATGTTTAAGAAAATATATTTTATGTTGGGAAAACAGATAACGGAACACTTACAGAAATTAAGTCTAAGAAACGCAAGAGACTTCAAATGATCGACAAGGAAATGCGTGTCTGTCTTTCGAAAATTGATCCTTGCATCAATCTCATATGTGCTGAAAAACAATCTCAACGTTCACATTGATTAAATTTAAGATTTATCCTTTGATTCCTTTATTAATAAAATGCCTTTCAAACTTGTAAAAGTAACTGTTTTTATTGGCGATTGTCCATAGATTGTGTCATCATGACTTTATTTATGGGCAGTCCCTCAGGTGCGCCTTAAAAGAAAATTTTTGGACTTAGTGCGCCACAACTCGAAAAAGGTTGCCTTTCACTGTCTTATACAGTACCTACATATTGGTTCAGGTCTTTGTAGGGGTTTCTGTTTCAAAAAATAGTGTGGAGCTTGGGGGAAATGTGTTTCTATTTCACACACTGCATCTGTCTATCCATTGACTGAATCCTGCTTACAGGCTATAGACACACTCAAGGAAAGGCTTATGAGATACCTCTTGCTATTATTAAAATTCCTGTAATTTTCTCATACTGAAGTAAAATGTGCAGGAAACCAGTGGCCTCCAGTGCATTTCACTGAATGTCTAAATATTGTTTTTTGTTTTGTTTAGATTAGTATTAGTCCTTTGTATAAAAACAAGTCATTTTGTTTTTTAAGCTAATAAAACTAATCACTACAAATATATCGGTGCCTTTGTATTTTTGTACTGCATATTATTACTTTCTTTTTTTCTATCAAAAAGTGTATCCTTCAATTTTGTGTACCCCTGCCAAAAAGGACTATAGGCTGAGAATGGATCAAGAACAGAACTGATTTTCAAAAGCCTTTGTGAAAATTTAGCTCTTAGGTCACTCCTATTGTGTGTTAATTATAATATGCCACACACTAAAAAATTCAAACAACTATGTATTAAAGATGTTTAATTGCTAATGCTATGTTACACTGTAATGCAAGCTCATTGACTGCCCAGAAAATAATATTTAAACCAAACACCAATATAACATTAACATTCTCAAACCTACTTAATTTAATTCATGGCCGCAGCTTTGGAACTATTTCTGGATTGGGTGCTGGCCCATCACTGAGCACCTTCAAGTCACCTGAACATTTACAATCCATGAACTAATTTACCATCAGTCATCACAGCACTCATCTTTGAGGTATGACAGAAAAACCAGGGAGTACCTGGGAAAAAAAACTAATTCAGATGCAAAGAAAAAGTTCAATCTCCACACAGACTGAAAGAAGTAACAATCCATTAAGCAGCACTACTCAGAGATTTTCAACTGGTTGGTAATTTTCTCACATATAATTTTACACTCAGGTTAAAAAAACATTGGGAAATTAGAAATTGACCCCAGATTGCACTGCAGCTGAGTGGGAACTCCCCCATAGGTAGACCTACTACTTTTTCAGGAACCCAAGTTTTAATTCCATCCCAATAATAAACACAATTTATGTATTAAATGTTTTTTGGTGAGCATGCAAACTGAGTGGTCACTACTAAAATCAGTGTGGCAATGAACAAGTATGCAATCAGAGGTAGTATACTTAAAAATAATTTTCTTTCATGAGCTCACACAAATAAATTAAAATGAGAAAAAGGGATGTTGGAAGTCTGTTCCTAAAAAAGTAAAAAAAAAAAAAAAATACATGTGTGTATATTTGAAAGATACATCGATAATTTATATGGTTTTATTGCCACATCATACAAATAGAGTAAATATGATCTCTTTAGCTTACTTTACTTTTCAACACATTTTAAAAAATGAGTATTTCACAAATAATTATCAATACTATACCTGTCCTATTTTTAACATCTCTACCATACCAAACTATAGTTGAGAAGTATGTGGCAGTGAAATCCAGAAAGAAGTAGTTTCAACAGGCATGAGAATAGTTCAACAGTTGTGCAGCAGGCAGATGTGGGTTTGAACAGTAGGGCAACTGAAACAAAATCTCCTGCCATAAAAGACAGCTTTGGACATGGAAGGTGACATTACAACACAACTTAAATATAAAATGTCCTTATCTTTCCTGCAACAGTTCTATTTACCTTTGACTATTTAAAAAGTAATATAATGAGATGTTGTCCAGATTCCTTTGTTCAGTATCAAGTACTGTGTATAGCCCTGAATTAGCGAGACAGCATGTGGAGGGGATGTGGTTTGTGCAGGTTTGCAGTCCTTATAATTCTTTAAAGCAGAGGTTCCAAACCGTTTTCACCCCATTTACCTATGGCATCTTTTTCAAAGTAAAATTTCCCCCACCTTGTTTTGTTCAGTAATTTAAGTTAATACCTCTACGATAATAAAGCAATTGTCAAAGGGTATGTTTTAAGATACTGTTTTTAACATTATTTTAATTTCAAATAGCAATAATAAACTATAATAATACTATTTCACTTATTTAAAAACAACTAATGATGAGCAGATACTGGTATGCCAAAATGAAACATACTGAGTCGATGAGAACACACAATTTATTAGACGATTGTGTTTGCACAGCCATGGGATACCCAAAATGAGTTGAGAAATAAATGATGGAATGAAAAATAGGTCAATATCTATTTAGGAATCAACCCCAACTGCAACTGTAGAAATGTAAAAATGCATTTTAAAGACCAGTACTAACTGAGAAATCAAGTTCTTTCCCCAGATTCCCATGCGAGTTCCACTCCTTTCTTATATCTCTGCTTTCATCTTTAGTAAGGCACTTTGGTTCATTCTGTGTCCACCATTTTCCTTTAAAAGTTAATTTATTTCTTTTGCTAGAGAATATACAGTATGTAGCGGAAGTGCATGGAAGTTGGCTTAGACATGGTTTTGTGCATCTGAATTTTTTGTGTGTATGCACATTTCCACTTTTATCTGTATGCCATGTTTTAGTGTGAATTCTAGGCATGAGGCCCTAGGTGTGGAATTTAAACTCGGGATACTAGATCTTTAGACAAAACATGCTAATTACGTAAAAGGATACCATGTAATAACATAACCATGAACCATGATAGTGAAATCCTACATAGACTCACAAAGTACTATATATACTAGTAGGATTGTCATGATTTTGAAATTCCCAACTTCAATGCAATATTCTCAAAAGTATCAAAAGTCAATATCACTTTTGATACAACTTGTGAGGGACTCACAAAAAAACTGAAGATCAATTCTTTTAAAGATAAACTATATAAAGGGAAGTAGATCTACTTTTGAGTGAGTGCCCTTGTTTAAAAGCCTTATATATTGTCATACATACAAAAGTAAATACAATTCCAAAAAGGAACAGCCTTCTCTGAACAAGACTTTATCTTAATGAAAACAATATTGTTCTTGAGGCAGTACACTTGTTCAAAAGTCTCATGTTGTCACACATTTACAAGCCTGAAAAATGTAAGTAGTGAAAGTAAAGTAGTGCAGCCTTCTGAAAAGAATATTGTAGCCTAAAACAGTTTTTTCTGAAGCACAGAAGCAACGTGAGTAAACATCTAAGAGTACTGAATGTAGATAAGCATATTTCAAGTAATAGTTTGTCCCTTATATATCATTGCACACAGTTCTTGGGTATTAAGAAACAAACTATTATTAGCCAACCCGCGGCGTACCATACGCCACATAATTAGGCCGGTTTTTTAATGATTTTTAAGCAGAGGGAGAAAATTAACATTTGAAAAATTGGTAATGTAATAAATCAGCAAGAAAAGCAACATTGTAACAATGCACCGAACGAACCAACACACAATCGTCCATGACTGAAAACTGGCGCACCGTCCTCGTGCCTTCTCCTGCCAGACGGAGGGATGGGGGTGCACGGTACGGAGTGTGGAATGGGAGGAAAGGAGAATGACGTCCATTCAGCTCCGTCCGTCATGCTAGTCTGCTGATTTCTCGTTCAGCATGCAGTGCCCGCTCATGTGCCCACCTCCAACTCGTCACTTGAGTCACCGTCTTTACATAGTCCAGATGTACCTGTGAGTGACGTAGACTTTTCATTGCTCTGTGCGGTTTTGCTTGCTATTCTATATATAATCCACCAAGACACCCGACCACGGTAGTAGCGAGGTGGGATGGGGGTGTGTACAAAGGGTTGGGACGCAACCAGTGGGAGGGTATGAGTCGCACTTAGTGGGAATTCCACGGTTTGCAGCCCGAATGGGGTTCAACGGCTTACCCACGCCGGGTAGACACACGCTCAATGTCATGCATAACTATTTATTGAATGCTAAACACTTCTGGAAAAACACGGTTGTCTAAAACGGGTTGCTATGAGAATACAACAGTAAGTGAATGAAAAGATGGAACTCTGGAGAGAGCAAAATACAACACAATAGTGAACCCGTGGCATAACAAATGCCGCATAATTATTTATTGATGGTTGAACAGTTCTGGAAAGACACAGTTGTCTAAAAAGGGAGGGTTTGAGGATACAACAGAAAGAGAATGAAAAGATGGAACTGTAGACTTTTCATTGCTCTGTGCGGTTTTGACTGCCTTTCTATATATAATCCAACCAAGACACCCGATCACGGTAGTAGCGAGGTGGGAGTGGGGTGTAAACAAAGTGCAGGAGCATCTAAGAAAACGCATGTTTGTCGCGGATGCGAATTGCTGTATGTAGCGTGTAAAACAGTTTGCTATGGTGCATGCAGGCGTGCATCGTAACCGAAAACTCGGTTTTTAAAGACTGCCTACTTCATTGTGTTTTAACCTTAGTTGTAAAGGAATGTTTTAAGGACCCCATGGGATACCCCTTGGTTTTGGTTGCTTTTCTATATATAATCCACCAATATACCCGACCATGGTAGGAGGGGGGTGTGCACAAAGGGTAGGGATGTAATGAGTAGGAGCGTATCAGTCACATTTAGTGGGAATTCCACGGCTTGCAGCCCGAATGGGGTTCAACGGCTTACCCGCACCTCTCTGCGCTGGGTAGACACACGGTCAATGTCATGCATAATTATTTATTGAGTGCTAAACACTTCTGGAAAGACACGGATGTCTAAAACGGGTTGGTGTGAGAATGAAACAGTAAGTGAATGAAAAGATGGAACTCTGGAGAGAGCAAAATACAGTACAACACAATAGTGAACCCGCAGCATAACAAACGCCGCGTGGCTCAGACATGCATTCGGACTCTTACCACAGACGAAAGGGACTAACTGGGTGGTCGGTGAGTTTTTGCATCCAGGCAAATGGGCAGGCAGTGTGAATGCCTAGTGAGCGGGGGCAGACGCCAGCCGGTGAAAAAGTAGCGTTGGTGGGCAGGAAAATGTCTTCCGTTCCGCAGGAGCATCTAAGAAGACGCATGTTTGTCACGGAAGCGAATAGCTGTATGTAGCGTGTAAAACAGTTTGCTATGATGCACACGGTCATGCGTCGTAACCGAAAAGTTGGTTTTTAAAGACTGCTTATTTCATTGTGCTTCAACCTCAGTTGTAAAGGATTGTTTTAAGGATCTCATGGGATACCCCTCGCAAACCGTTTCACATGCTGTATAATGCGATTCACCTCCGCGAGAAACATGCCTCTATGAACAGTCAACGTAGCTCGGAGGTGCATGACATGCACATGACATTAACCTGACCTGCACTGCATGTGGCCTCTACGACAGACGAATATAAATGATGCAGTTTTTTCTGTGTCGTCGTGTCCGAGTTGGTGGGCATGGCCCTGCGAGTTGTCGTATCAAATGGTCTTGGAGTTGGTGGGCGTGGCTCTTTCCTGCGTGCGCCATAGGTGTCTCACTTGTCGGCAGCTTAGTGAATCCACGCCCCTTACGGCGTGCTTTCCTTGGTTGTCTTGTCTTAGTGAATTATATATATATAGATTATTACTGCTACTACTACTACCACTACTATACTTTTATTTTAGTACACTTACATATTTCTTTATCAATATGTTCCTGTTAGAGAATTTCAATTTATTGCACAGTATGCACATCAAACTGGTTTAAGATAAAATTGAATACATTCTAAAAAGTGGAATTTTTCAGTACACTTTCAACAAACTTTTCTGTTAGCTTTAAAAGAAAGAGCACCCAACTAAATTGAAAATGGCTTGTAACATACCTATTCATATGACAGTATAAAATCATTATTTTGGCCCTGAAAATTGTCTTCTACAAAATGATCAAATATGCTGGATTAACTGAACTTGAACTATGAGCCTTTTTTCTCTGAATGTAAATCTTTACTTACTGGTGTTGTGTACATAATAGTAATAATTTATACTTTTATCTATTTTGTTTAATTTTCTGCATATTTTTGTCTCAATGTATGTAACACATTATTTTCTTCAATTAAAATGACTAGCTAGTTTGTAAATTAGAGACCTGGTGGGATATATCCATCCATGGGAAACTGGATACAGCACAAACAAACACTTTTGACATGGTAAGTAAAATATTTGTATCCATCAGTTTACAGAAAAGGTATAACAAAACACTCAACAAAGAGTAATAGCTGAGTTACGTAAAATTTTAAATTCTACTGGTATTTATTATATCAAATATATTTTAAAGAAAGGTTTGTGTCCAACCCCAGTATTTTGTCTCCAGGCACACTTTCAAATGGAGCAGACCAGACGGCAAAGCGTGTGCCTGAAACATCTGCAGGAATGAAAGAGCAGAGCACTGTGTTGTAAGAGGGTGCCGGTAGAGAGAGGACACCCTCAAAGAAAGAAAACAGATGAAATTTCACCAAACAACTTACCTGAAGAGGGGAATGAGCAGCCAGCATGACATGGTTGCAAACAAATACTCATGTACAAGGAAAGGAAGGTTTAAAATAGTGACACAGCACCTAAGCAAAGGAAGATGTTTTAGGTATGTGATTCAACATCATTTCTATTGGTTTCCCCCCGAACACGTAAACAATGTAAGGACACACCAACATGCTAGTGGTTTAACACTAAAGTCCAGACCGTTAGAGATCAACCTTTGACCAGTGTTCAGGCTTGCAGACACTTTTTTTTACTGCTAAGCGGTGTCACACACATGTGATTAGAAGGAAGCTGAGTGTACCAAGTGGAGGTAATTATCTGCCAGGCCATGGGGTGGCAGGGTGCGCTAAACCTTTACTTCTGTTGTCTCTGCAGGCCAAATATGGGAAAACCTACCTCATTCAACAACAACAACGTTACTTCCGGTTTTGGCGGCCAGAAAGACGTAACATCCGATTTTGGCTCCAAGAAAGACGTCACTTCTGGTTCTGGCACCAAGAAAGACATCACTTCCAGTTTCCGACCTCAGATAACATCACTTCTGGTATCACCCTTTAACACTAGAATTACCAGAGCCTACAAAAAAACTTGCAGATTCGTCCCACCTTAAATCGCTTCTTAAAACCGTTCTCACCTCTCTGCCAGCCTCCTTTGTCCTGTAAATGTGCCGATAAACAAATTGCAAGCAGCCGGCTATTCCATCCCCCCACCGACTCAGAACGTGCATGAACTTCTCTGAGCTCATGCCTTGATTATCTGGGAGTGAAGTGGAGTTTTAGAGTGGAAATAATAGATTATTTGGAACACACGCATTTCATGTGTGTTCCGTTTCTACAGTAATCTGTGTAAACACAATGTTAAAACAGAAACTTTTTCATATTTTAGTAATAAATGTTACAAAATATAGACATAAACTATAAAATGTGTGAAGCCTGACAGCCAAAGAGAAAATAAACACTTTCATAAGAGGTTCAAGACTTTTACAACAGCTTCCGTGGCGTACTGGTAAGATTTCGTCACTTAGAGCGCAGCAGACTTGTTGTACTTCAAGAGATCTGAGTTTGATTCCCCGCTGGAAAAAAAAAATGTATTTTTAACCTTCGCCGTTCTGCCTGCCTGAACTCCCTGTCTATTAACAGTAATTTTATTATTATATAGGAGCTTCCCTGTCTGCCTATCATATAGTGCCTTTCCTTCCTACCTATCTATATATCTATCCCCTTAGCTGTTTTTTATATATCTATTATACAGTGCCTTCCCTGTTTATTTATATATCTGGTGTCTTCTCTGCCTGTCTGTCTGTCTGATTGCATATAGCGCTGAACTTACTGCTCTGTACTATTCTGTCCTCTGCATGTCCTGGAGTACAAAAGAAACACCACCATACAGCAACATGTGCGAACTGGCAAGATCGGGGAAAAAACACGCGGTCACTGATTACAAACCGCAAGGTGAATGAAAGAGACAATATATGTAAAAACATTATCGCACGAATGCAATATTATTTGAAAACGGACAGCGTCAGATCGGGTTTGAATATGTGCCCGATCTGACGCTGTTCGTTTTCAAATAATATTGCATGTACTGTGCGTTGAAACTGCTGCACTGAATAAGCTGACTTCTTCTGTAACAGCGTCAGTGTGTATTCAAACCCGATCTGACGCTGTTCATTTTCAAATAATATTGCATGTACTGAACTATTTTAGAATAAAAACATACATTTGATTTCAGTCAGTCTGTAAGAGCCAGTGTAAATGCATGATAATTGTAAAGGTTAGCTTTTTTTTTTAAATTCAGTTCCATTCTCTCAGTCACGTTCACGGTCCCCCCTCTCCATCTGATACTGCTGTTTTCACATAAAGACGCGCTATAACTCAAATGTGATTTATTTGGAGACGCGCTATACTCATATGTTATTTATATAGGGAAGAAAGTACAATGTCAGGTGCTCATTCAGTGTAATAGGAACCATAGCACAGAGAGATGTGTACACTGCAACAAGTACACATGTCGTGAATGTAGGAAGGGTGTGTGGGAATTGTTAATATTTGAATGTGATGATTTTATATAGCACGGATCGGAAATCAGCAGTTCTTAGCATTGCACCACACAAGCTGTCGTATCAACCGCCTACTGTAACTTGCTTTATTTTTTCTTCACTAGTAGTCTAGAATAAAAGTGTACTTGTTTTGTTATACTTGTACACCAACATATGTTCCTGTTTTTGAGCGACACGGGCATGCTCAAAAAAAATAGACGTGTAATGCCACGAAAAGTGCACTCAGGCACTTCAGTTCGCAAGCATTGGTACGAGAATGCTCCTGAACAAGACTGAGAGAATGAAAAGTGAATAAAAAAAAAACTAACCTTTACAAGTATCATAAATTACACCGGCTGTTACACACTGAAATCAAATGTATGTTTTTATTCTAAAATAGTAAGAATAAGAGCAGTTTACTTCTCAAAACTGAATCGTGCGGGCTCGAACTCATGATCTTTTGAATACTAGTTAGCGGTTGATACCATTACGCTACCGTGGCAGCTGTAGTACGTATGTGTCAATGTGGCATGCTAAGGCGGCTTTTTTCTGCAGTTATATTTTTAAATAAAAGCATACTTGTTTTGTTATATTTGTACCTTTTGTGAAAGTGTTTGATATTTGGACTTCAGGCTTCATACATTATATAGTTTATGCTTACATTTTGTCATTTACTACTACAATATGAAAACGTTTCTGTTTTAAAAATGTGTTTACACGGATTACTGTAGAAACGGAACACACATGAAATGCGTGTATTCCAAATAATGATCTATTATTTCCACTCTAAAACTCCACTTCACTCCCAGATAATCAATCAAGGTATGAGCTGGGAGAAGTTTGTGCACGTTGGGGGAAGGAATAGCCGGCTACTTGCATCTTTTCTTTTATCAGCACATTTAGATTGACAAAAGACGCTGGCGGAGAGGTGAGAACGGTTTTAAGAAGCGATTTAAGGTGGGATGGACCTACGAGTTTTTTCGTAGGCTCTGGTAATTCTAGTATTAAAGCCACCACTAAATCAGTTTAGTCTGAAACTCAACCTATGCATATCAGTGCCTATATCAAAACTCTTTTGCAGCCAGGGACAATATATGGGCGGCTGCCCCAAAACTTTCCAGTGTGTTGAGACTCATTCTTTTACAGTGGATAGAGCAGAGAAATGAGTTTTAAAGTTTGTATATTTTAGTGAGGACAGGTTACTTCCAATTCGTTTAAACTCTTAGGGTAGAAGTAATCTGTGTTTGTGGGTGCTAACTTTTCATCATTGACTTTGTGCATATTTTTTTCACTTTTTGTTTTTGTTGTTTTCCTTTGTTAACTGTCTAAATAATAAGGAATAAGAAAAGGTGCTTTGTTTATTTTTGTAGGATTTTTTTCTCATCACGTTTTGCTTAGGAGTCACTGTAATTATTGTGTACAGCACCTGCACTTATTTTTCTTCTTTTTGTTATGTTCTTGTATTGAACCATATATATTTACTGTAAATAGTTATTGGTACATCTGGAATAAACCAGAATTCTGTTTTTTTTTGGGAACAGTCATCATTGTCTGTGTCTCTATTCTCCCTTTCTATGGTCATTTGGTTATGACTCCAGGTGCCCGGAGTCTAAAATTGTGCAACATTGCCATTAGATAGGGCAGCACAAGAACATGTTCCTGTTACTGCATTAAGAAGATTAAAATACTATATGAATAACAAATTTCATTGTTACAATAAAAAACAAGTGTAATTAATTAAAGATAAGAAATAGTATTCATCAAAACAATATGAGAGATAGCCATTTCAAAAGAGTTCTAAGTTTACATACTTTTGGAAGAAGTAATATTTTTCCATGAAGAAGCCAATTAGTCTTTAACTGCAATGTTTAACATGTATCTTGTAAATTCTCTCTAACAAGACCTTTCCAAACTTCACCTCGAATATGTAACTGTCATTCATCTAATTCAGAAGGCAGAACATAATGAGAGTTTGGAATGCACACAGTTCAAATTAGGTTGCTATTTGTCTACTGTCACAATTGATTGGAGCATTGTTGATTTACAAAATAATACAAATAACATAGCTAGTTTGTTACTATGTACATCAATAATTGCAATTGTAAAGAAAACAAGCTAACAAATATTGTCATTTTTCAACTATGACATATTGTATACATATATATTGTTATCCAAAAAACCCTGCTGCCTTTGATTTGAGATAATTTTATTAGTATAAAAGGATTTGTTAATTTTTTGGAAACTTAATTCAAATTGCAGTTTTGTTAAAGAACATTTGCATAAATATCTTTTTACAATTAAAATCAGTATGAAGTATAAATTAATTGTTATACAGGGGAATGCATAGTATATCTTTCCCACAGAACCTTTCATGAATTAATCAGTTCAGTCTATCTACTGACTGAGCAGTTTACTGGTTTACAAGGGACAAGAGTCGATCATTCTATGTGTACACTCCCAAAAAAAACAAACATCAAAAAAATATTAGTTTGACTAAAATGATTTGTTGAAATATGTTGATTTAACAATGCTTTTATTGGTCTTGAATATTTATTTTTCTAGAGTTTAATTAAATATTTTTGTGAAATTAACAGTAATAACAAGGACACATGAATTCTTTCTTAAACAAGATTAGGTTTATAAAACAGAATCATTCTACCTAAGTTGTACAAAATAATTTTCTAAATTAATTCAAACTGTACTTACCTGTAAAAGTAATTTACCTGGCTTCTTTTAAAAATTAAAGTGTATTTCAGCAACCTTCAGATTCAGTTAATGTCAAACAGTACCCAATTGAATTTATTAAAAAGCATGGTATTTGCATTTAATAGGCATTTAACAGGTTAAAAATGTATAACTTAATCTGCTTATGGTGACATTGTATCAAACAACTGTGAAATTGCATTTGCCATTCTGATAGTTCGAATAGTAACTGACAAATCATCATTACACAAAAATTCTACAGTACCGTATGTGCATAGTAACCAAAAGATCCAGCAATGTTTAAAAATTAAGATATCATTTAATAGTTTAAAATTTAGTTATGTAAATTTATATGTTTAAGAATAAAGATATAATAATGCAGAATGAAAAATGTATTCTCTTTTTGTATGGATGTTTAGAAAAGTTGGTTTGTTCTCTATGAATCAACAGTGTGCAATGGGCTTCTCTTTCTATCAATCACACTGATTTAACTAATGCTTGCTTTGATGTAACTGCAGAATTATAAGAGAATGACTTAAATAGGCCAAGCTCCACAAATATCTAGTAACTGCTAGGGTTTTCACAAGAAATGTGTTTCGAAAGAGTAATTGCCTCTACACACTATGTGGATCTACTTGTTACTTTGCCTATGGATTCAGTTCAAGGATATGCTTAAGTTATAACTGGTTTTAAATTTATTTAAAAATTCCACAAGCAGCACAATCATTTAGAGCAGATGTCAACTCATGAAATATAACTTTTTGTTCCATGTTGATTGCGATTTCATACTATGACTTGTTCACCGACCTCAGTCACTACCAATTTTTAAGGGTTTCCTGCCTGTACCATTTCATCCTCTGCATGAGTAGTCCAAAGGGATATATTGACCCAATAGGTTTATATTATCATAGACAATGGAAATGTAGATGTAGACAGTGTATAGATGTTTCACAATTGTACAGCTTAAGATCTAGTAGGTTACTTGGCAACATAAAATTTGGCTTGTGTCTTGTGGATGTTAAATTTCACGTTCTATAACAGAATAGAGTTCAACTGTGTTCTTATATTAGAAATGAACTTAAAAAATTTTTGCCTTCAGAACTGCGCCATTTCCGAAAAACAGACATCAGAAAAACTACAAATTGTACCTTAAACTGATAGCAAGAGTGCACTAAAATTAGGTCAGACATAATTTTCAGAGAAATTGGTTGAAATAAGGGTTAGGCAGATGTAGAGAGTGATATGATTTCTCTAACAAAGTGTTCATATATGCATTTTCATCAATACCTAGAATTAGTTTGCAACCAACAAAATTTAAAACTTGATAGTGAAGAAAAGAAGGGAGATTGATATGGTGTGGAAGCGTAAAACATACATGTTTCCTGCACTTAAGTTCAAGTAATAAATAGCAAAACCTGCCAAGCTGACATTTTAGGAAAGTTTTACCTACTTAGCTCTCATTGCTGTCATATACAATGACTTACTGTTTTCTAAGGCGTCCACCATCATTGCTGCACTGGCTTCTGTAGATTATGCCAACTCCGCATGGAGTACCTTCTTCATTGGATTAGCTGGTACATGCTGGATTTTGCAGGATCTATTTGGCATAATCACAGTGTATGGAGAGCAGAAATTACTTTGTAATGTAATGATGCATTCTGGTAGACAATGGGGGGCAGACAGCACTAAGGATTCTGTAATTCAGTCCTTAATCTACACCCAGAGTTCATGTGGTCTTTCCTCAAAAATGTTATATAATAAAAAAAAAATAAAAACAAGGACATGCAATCGGACTTAAATGCACAATGAAAATATGAATGTAAACAAAGAAAAAATGTTAAGATACTATAAAACAAACAATGGTTGTAAAGAATGACCTATCAATGAAGACAACCATTAAAAAAAAAAAAGAGAAACAAACAGTATTGTAGTCAAGTTTATAAAATGTTAATGTTAAGTCACCTAATTTGATCAATGGACAGAGTGGTAGCTCTGAAGCTAATGGTCTGTGCCGGGAATCGGAAGGTTGATGGTTC
This sequence comes from Polypterus senegalus, assembly GCF_016835505.1. Classification (NCBI taxonomy): domain Eukaryota; kingdom Metazoa; phylum Chordata; class Cladistia; order Polypteriformes; family Polypteridae; genus Polypterus; species Polypterus senegalus. Next base: position 43,299,623 of record NC_053159.1, read on the forward strand.
AAATCCTGTAAACACCAGAAGTGACTCTACTCCATTGGGCAAACTTGAGGGTTTGTGGCAGGATCCAGCTGCTGTAGAAATCTCACACTGATCCAGTGTGATGCTGAGGTGTCACCCGTTGAGCGGCCATACCGAGTTGTTTGTTGTGTGGTGGGTGCGACAATGCACTATATAAGCATGTGCCCCCAACCTAATATGATCAAATAACCAGACCAAATTCTTTCCAGTTTCCTGTTTTTTTCCTTACAGTTTTCCAAGTTTTCTATAGCCATTTTTGTTGTACAGCTTTAATTTGCGACAAAAATAAATCTTTAAAATTCCCTAAATTTGCTATAAACATCCTTGCAACATCTTCGGTAATGTTTGCTCATTTGCTTTTTTCAGTGGTTGATATCACACTTTCTGCTTTCATAATATAATTTTCTTAATCATTTCCCACTATTCTGAATTTTTGTGTTATTACATATGTACAGATTTTAACATTTTTTTTAATATACTGGAGATTTACAAGGAAGCAGCTGATTAATTTTCTATCTCATGGGAGATTCAGGTCATGTTGTACAGACAGGGACAAAAGTGCTAAAAATAACTATTTGTTATGAAGTGATCATTTCTTATGTCAAAGTCACAGAGACAGCTTCAGACTTAAAGGCATGACCCAGCCTGTAATAGAAGGCCACATCTCTTCTTTCACACACAAGGCCAATTTACAAACTCAAATCAACCCTACCAGCACTGAGCAGACCAAAAAACATACAGACAATGGGCCTCCATTCAGTGACGCAATGTTGATAGTAAAGTAAAATGCCAAAAATCAATAAATGTACTCCTCTTTTAAGAAAACACCGATTTAATCAGAATTAAATTCAAAAATATCAAAATTAACCAAGGCATATATTAAAAGAGTCCTGAGGATTTTGATGTAGGTTAATGTACATAAATATAAATGTTGTCATCCAGTAAAGGCCTGCTGTGTTTGAAAATGCCGTGCCTAAAATGTCAGTCTGCCTTATGTTATCCATCCATCCATCCATCCTCTTCCTCTTATCCGAGATTGGGTCGCGGGGGCAGCAGCTTAAGCAGAGAAGCCCAGACTTCCCTCTCCCCGGCCACTTCTTCCAGCTCTTCCGGGAGAATCCCAAGGCGTTCCCAGGCCAGCCGGGAGACATAGTTCCTGGGTCTTCCCCGGGGCCTCCTCCCGGTTGGACGTGCCCGGAACATCTCACCAGGGAGGCGTCCAGGAGGCATCCTGATCAGATGCCCGAGCCACCTCATCTGACTCCTCTCGATGCGGAGGAGCAGCGGCTCTACTCTGAGCCCCTCCCGGATGACTGAGCTTCTCACCCTATCTTTAAGGGAAAGCCCAGACACCCTGTGCAGGAAACTCATTTCAGCTGCTTGTATTCGCGATCTTGTTCTTTCGGTCACTACCCATAGCTCATGACCATAGGTGAGGGTAGGAGCGTAGATCGACTGGTAAATTGAGAGCTTTGCCTTACGGCTCAGCTCCTTTTTCACCACGACAGACCGATGCAGAGCCCGCATCACTGCGGATGCCGCACCGATCCGCCTGTCGATCTCACGCTCCATTCTTCCCTCACTCGTGAACAAGACCCGAGATACTTGAACTCCTCCACTTGGGGCAGGATCTCTCCTCCAACCCTGAGAGGGCACTCCACCCTTTTCCGGCTGAGGACCATGCTCTCGGATTTGGAGGTGCTGATTCTCATCCCAGCTGCGAACCGATCCAGAGAGAGCTGAAGATCACGGCCTGATGAAGCAAACAGGACAACATCATCTGCAAAAAGCAGTGACCCAATCCTGAGTCCACCAAACCGGACCCCTTCAACACCCTGGCTGCGCCTAGAAATTCTGTCCATAAAAGTTATGAACAGAATCGGTGACAAAGGGCAGCCCTGGCGGAGTCCAACTCTCACTGGAAACGGGCTCGACTTACTGCCGGCAATGTGGACCAAGCTCTGACACCGGTTGTACAGAGACCAAACAGCTCTTATCAGGGGGTCCGGTACCCCATACTCCCGGAGCACCCCCCACAGGATTCCCCGAGGGACATGGTCGAATGCCTTTTCCAAGTCGACAAAACACATGTAGACCAAATGATTGCAATTTCAATACTAGAATCGCTGAAGCTAATGATTTTTTTCGCTGGCCCTTGACCTCCTTAACACTAGAATCCCTGAAGCCTACGAAAAAATAAATCCCGGGCCACCTTAAATTCCTTCGCACCTCTCCATTAGCGTCTAGGGTTTTGCAAATGTGTTAAGCAACAAGCAGCTTGCTATCCCATTCCCCCTACCCCCCCCTCCCTGATGGAGCTCAACTCAGGCAAAAAGATCTCCCATCAGCATGGCACTTCCAGATCTAAACAATACCGTGGCAAATTGCTCACATACTGAAGTTAATTTCGCTGCAGGTGGAAGTCCCATTTTACTTATGGTGCCAAGTAGATTTGTTTTGAAGTGCAGCAGTCTATTAGCCAGCGGAAGCGCTGTGATGAAGCTATCTGTTACTGTTCTGCCTTTGTCCCATCTGATAGTGGTCAAGGGACATCGTAATTTTAATTGCCAGTACAACAAATAGTTCTGAGCAGGCATTAATCACAGCAGCAACTGCTCTTGTGAAAAGAATGGAGATAAACGGCAATAACTCAGAGAAGGGGATGCAAGTTCGTTTTACCATGTGAACGTCACTGAGAGAAACTGAATAAAAAATAGCACTAACTTTTACAAGTAGCCAAAATTTACACCGAAGTAAGGCAAAGTACTGCCTTAAAATTTTTATTAAGAAGAAAATTAAACCTTTTTAAACTGAGGGAAAACATACCAATAATTATTTGTTAAGGATCTCTTTGTATACCACATTGTAAGTTCAGCCCTCCAGTTGTAATATGACCAAGCTGTGCGCTGAGCTTACTCTTGAGCATGCAACGTACAGTTGGCCATGTGAACAGTAATCTTGTTTCAAATCTCACAACTTGGATTGCTGCTGTGATAATCGGTTTGAGTTTCATGGTTTGTTTCAATTACGACAGTATTTGTAGGACTTGTGTTGAAGAGATATTCGGCATCTGTCAAGCGTTGAAAGTATACAACCGGTTTCATCGATAACTTTACATCCAGCTTTTGAGAGCTTAAACATTCATAAACATCAAAGTGTCCACTACTGAAATCGTCACCTGTCAATCTAAGATGTTTAAGAGGCATTGGCGGTTGTCAAAAGGTGTAAAATATTTGGCCATTTCGGTACACTTGAAAGCGACAACTGAACAATTCACCGGCAGCTATCAACTCACATGCAGATCCATAGGTGAAGGGCTTAAGCATTTCACTCTTCTAGTGCTCCTGTGTAGAATAATTATCTCCAGTACCGTCATCAGTCCACACCTTGAACCTGTCCCAGTCATTCAATACATAACACACAATGTTCCTCCGGATATCAAGAGTGACCCTGATATGGCCTTGCAATATGTAGCAAAGAGAATGGAAAAGGTGGTTGCCATCTCCGGGCATGGAAACCACTCAGTAAGTGACAGTTCTTTGATCGATGGTGATCACCTCGATAGACATGTTAATGGGGGTACGGTTGGAATGATAAAGGAAATGGGTACCTGAACAATGTAAACTAAGTCTAAAATACCTACACAATAACTATAATCGTAATAAATGAACAATAAAACAGCGTAGAAGCCGTGGATTAAATAAAAAGGCAGTAGTTATCAGCAGGGAGACGTGAATCCCGTGGTGAAGCAAGGAAGGGAATGTAGAGACTGGAGCGACGGACGGCCTTATATAGGCAGGCAGCCAACAACGTGGGAGGCATTGGGATGGGGGATCCAACGCCGCCTCACACGGTGACTGAGCTGCAGGCTATGGACGTATATATGTACGTTAATAGGATTCAGTTAGCGTTGGGAACCCGTGTACCAAATTTCTTGAAGATGGGCCCATAAGTAACAATGACTGTTGAAAAGTTCAATATGGCGGCCAAGAGTGGCATCATACCACCGAAATAAGTACCAAATTTCTGCCTTCTACCTACACGGGAAGTTGGAGAATTAGTGACGTTGGAAAGTTCAATATGGCGGCTGACAGTGGTGTCATACCACCGTACGTACATTAGTTTCGGTTAGCGCAGGGAAGCCGCCTACCAAATTTCGTGAAGATGGGGCCATGAATAAGAAAGTTCAACATGGTGGACGTTGTTGACTGTTATGACCGTTACTCGTAGAATTTTGAAATGAAACCTGCTTAACTTTTGTAAGTAAGCTGTAAGGAATGAGCCTGCCAAATGTCAGCCTTCTACCTACACAGGAAGTTGGAGAATTAGTGATGAGTGAGTGAGTGAGTCAGTGAGGGCTTTGCCTTTTACTAGTATAGATAATAATAGCTGCTCACTACTTAAAATGCTGACACTATTTGGTTATAAGGCAACAGTTCTTACTTCTGCACCATCCAAGAATACATATTAACATGTTTATTTGATATTTGGACTAAAGTCTTTACACATTATACACTTCATGTCATTATTAGTATAACATGGAAAAAGTTTCTGCTTTAGGTATGTGTTCAGCATTTCTGGGCTCGTATTTCACTTCATCCTACAGTTAGATAGATAGATAGATAGATAGATAGATAGATAGATAGATAGATAGATAGATACTTTATTAATTCCAAGGGGAAATTCAGATCGTTGGAGACACGGAATCCAAATGAAATGCATGTGTTCCAAATAACAATATACACATCACACAAAGATAAAGACCCTTGAGCTGGGAGAACGTTTTGCCCGAGATGAGCCACGTCAGTTGGGATAGCAGGCTGCTTGCTCCTTGTGCTACTTGAGACATTTACAAAACAAAAGACACTGATGGAGAGGTGGAAGGTATTTAAGGTGGCCCAGGGCTATGAGGTTTTCGTAGGCTTCAGGGATTCTGGTATTAAACTTTCTTGACAGACACCAAGAAGGCCGTAGCTCCTTATCACTGTGCTAACAGCCCACTTTTGTTTGTCAAATGTGTGGTTTAGCAGAACGCAGCCTGCTACACACCCCACCCCCTATTCAGTTAGATGAAAGCGTCACCCTGCTGAAATCCTCATAGCTGAAGTTTATGATGAAATGTTCATCTGGCGATGCGTTTGTGAGGAATTATATAGGCAATGAAATATTGTAATTTGAAATATATACATTTTATGTTTGTTCCATGTCAACAATGATCTGTGTAAATATAGAATGACAGAGGAAATGCAAGGCAAGAAATGCTGAACACACGGTTAAAACAGAAAATGTTTTCATATGTTATAGTAGTAACAATATAATTTTGACATGAAGTGTAGGATGTGTGAAGCCTAAATATCAAAGAAACAGATTTACAAAAGGAGTAACAAAACAAGTATGCTTTTATTCAAGAATAAAACCTAAGAAAAAGAAATTGCTCAATTGACATGTCCAAGTATCATTCGGTACAAGATAAAAGATGTTCATATACATAAGTGTTTGCTTGTTTCATTTTCAGCCAGTTGTAACAGTGGTAACACTGCTCTGTTATGGATCTGCACAGATGGCGCAGTGGATAAGTTACTGTGTAATAATGGCGAGGTAATAGGTTCGAGTCCCATGTCTTCTCTGTACCTACAGTGTTTGGCTAACAAACGTATTTGTGTTTCTAATAATAACTCTGTGTCTAGTGAATTCACATGTTAACTTCATTGTCTGTCAGACAAACCCCATCATGTCTTTGGCTCTGTCTATAAGTTCACAGTAACAAATAGCTTAATGGTGACATTTTTCACAATGTTGTTTATATTCTTAATGTCTTATAAACTTTATCTAATATTTGCTCAAGGAACAAAAAGTTTGATTCCTATTTAATTTTTTCAGTGAATCTTCAGTTATCCTTGTTATTCTGGCAATAAGCAGCTGCTTATTGTTCCAGATATGTGAATACTCACTGTGAAACACAGGCATATAATTTGTGGACTATAATGCCCACAGCACAGAACATATCTTTGAGTTGGAGGGCATGTCAAACATAAAGACTGCAGTCACTAAATCTCAATGCCTTTAGTATATCAGATCACTTGACTAGGAATTGCAGGGGACAACAGGTTATGTGATTCACTAACACATTTTTCAGCACAATTTCAAATTTCCAAATTGACAGCCAATTAACATGCAGCGAATGTATTCCAGGTATGATAAGTATACCCACAGTATTGTCCTGCCTTTTTCTTGTTTCCATTCTGTCATAGTAAAACAAGCATGAGACACACAAGACTGTTGTCTGTCTGCATATACCAAAACACTTCATTTTGTTCGGTCCTTGTGGCCAAACTGTATGCTTCCTACTTCTGGATAAGTACTCATTGATTCTCATCTCTCACCCACAAAGGAGCCCACCTGTATGATTACAGGTTTGATTTTGTTGTGATATTGCAGACCACTAAGACTGAATGGCTGGGGATGTCACACTACATAAACAGAGGTCATAGATACGTGTAATGACTGTCTAGACTGTCTGACTAAGACTACAACTGAAAATTGCTGGAAAGGTTGTGCAGTATGACTATTGGGTTTATAAGCTGAAAAATGTTTACAATACATAAACAGTATAGCCATGTCACACACAGCAATAAGGAAAATAATACTCAAAGGTAGTCAAATGTAATTACATTTAAAATGTCATTTTTTTATATAGAATGGCAAAAGAAGAATATAAAGGGGAATTCATTAGCATTACCTTCCCATTTAAAAAAATGCTGACATTCAAAGAAAACATACTTTGGCTAGAAGTACTGTACATTTCTACATGCAGAAGGAGCAAATTAAATGGTTTCATGCACAGATGTATATGGAATTGTTTTTGAAAGTGTATATCTCATTTAGAATGTATTGTTATTGTTACCTGCAAGTGCAGTAACTGTAATTTCTTCATACTTGAAAAATGGTTCTCTTGCACAGATTTAAAACTGCTTTGCTCAGGTACTTTTGTAGCAGTAAATTAATGGCTACATAATTTATTTTAGTGAAAATCAACTAGCATATTTGTATGAATGTGATTCGAAACCAGCTCTTTTTACAGATTGGTTTGGTCTATACAGATTGTCGCATGCATTCCATGAGCTTTGCAGTCTGATTAAAGTATAAACAAGTGAAATTTATTTTCCCAGGTGCTAAAATGTGTACTCTGTTGAGTCAACATTTCTTGATGCTTTTACGCATTAATTGGTTATTGGACATACAGAAAGCAAAATGTGAAGACTCTAATTAAATAGAAAATGTCCTTGCAACATAATCAAAATGGAAATTCTAACTGTCTAACTTTTATAATGCTAAGGAAATTTAATAGGAAATTTGCATATTATTTCAGAAACATATTGAAAATAATTAGTTCTCTAAACTGAAATTGCATATAACTGCTTCCCCAAGACGTGATCATAATCCAGATAAAACATCTAACTTATTAATAAATGCATTTAAGAAATGATATTCATAATCTATTTAAAAATATTTTAAATAAACAATATTTGTTTCAGGAATACATCTTACCACTACTATCACCACCAAGAGAAAAAGATTTAAGAGGACAACAAAATGGCTGGAGTTTCATTCATTTCATTTTGTAGTGTTCCCAGTGTACAAGATTATTTGCCTTCCCAAAGCAACTTCATCACATCCATTTGACTTTAGGATGAGAAGTAAAAGTAAGAAGACACAAAACAAACTTACTCACAGATGTTGAAAAATGAAGAAGCTTTCCTCTCTGTTCCTTAGAAAGCAGACAATTTTAATAAACTTAATATACACTAGAGCAGAACAACCCAAAACACTTTTTTTGATGTCTCAGTGCTATCATGTTGAGTTAGAGTGCCATAACTACTAAAACAGATATGATTTGTTTAATAGTAGTGTGACTAGTGTCATTAAACTCTTGACAATGTATTTATAATGAAGAGTCTAATTCTTTGCCCTTGTCTAACACTGAATTTGCTAAGTCAGGCCATGTTTTCTGCTTTTAAAAATGAATTACCCTTCTTTTAATATCTGAAGCAGATCAGGAAGGTTGTTGTAAACACTCATAAATCCTCAGATAAAGGTTAAATAAATGGCACAAGCAACAATTCCCTTGAAAGAGAGAAGCAATCCTGCATACTATAACAATGTTTCTTTTGTTGTAATATCACTTTATATAAAAATAGCCACATAAGGCATTCTTCCCCAGGATGTTTGACCTTAAGCATAGATGACCTTAAAGCAGTAGACCAAACTGAAGACAAAGTTATGATCTGTAGATATGTCTTTTTATTCTTGTACAAATTAACCTCTGGGTCTCTTCACACAGTTTACATGCCTCTTTGGTATTGCATAGGGGGCAATTTATATGTGTGTAATTGATCTTCAAAGAACACATACAGTACCTTACATGGAATACAAATAAAATGTGTTTTTGACATTACATAAGTTTCAAATTTCAAATGCATAAAACTGGTATTAAAATGTTCCTTAATGTCCCAATACCATGATGTGTCAAATACGGTTATTTATGGGGATGACTGCCAAGTAATATTAAAAACTTCAACTACTTTTGTACAAGACAGCTCATCTTCTTTGTATAGACTATGTTTAATTTGAAAGACAGCAGGGTTTGAATTTACCACTGTAACTAGTGGCCTATTTAGAAATCAGTTTTACCAGTTAAAATGATTCATATCTACAGCAGTGCTTCTAGTACCAGGGATTGGGATTGTCATGTTGGATGAAAGGGCAAAATAATAGCTCTTTTAGTAGAATTGGCCATTTTAGGGTGTACCACCACAAATATATAATTGTAATTCAGTACGTTTTACACTTATTGATTTAAGGATTTGTATTTGAAGGTGTGTGGATGGACTCATGTTTAAAATGCGCAAATTAGAACAGTGTGTACAGTGGTTAATACTGTTGCCTCATAAATTCAGCCTGAGTTTTGCCTGTGTGGAGTTATATTCTCCAATACTTTTGTTTCAATATGTCAATCATTTAAAATTTTTCTGTTCTAAATGCATTTTTACCAGACATTTACTTTACTTTTTTCTGAGGTTATAAAAATCAGAGAATAGCATGGTATTACTGTTTGCATCTCATATTTGGATGTGAAAATATTTTCTTTGTGACAGCATTTTGTTTTTCGAAGAAATTGGGCTGCCACGGATCAGAAGCCACTAGCAATAAATTTTAAGCCAGCACTATGTGTTCCACAATGTCCAAGATTGTGGATTACATATGCAAAACTTTCTGGTGTGTATTAAATTGTAAAGATCACCTCAGAAGTGAGGCATGGTCAACAGGAGGAGAAAATATCAAATGAAGGAGTCAGGGTGTAATGCTGACTTAGTAAAATGTCATATGCTTTACTTTTCTAAGAAACATTACTTACATTCTTGGGTGCTTATAACTTCCATTACTTTTCATTGTGCTGTAGCTGAACAGATTTTTTTAAAAAGCTATCTTCCACTCAGGGACTCTGAGAAATTCCCTACAAGAGTTTTTTTGGGAGTTTTTCCTTGTCTTCTTAGAGTGTCAAGGCTGTGGGGCTGTCAAGATGCAGGGCCTGATAAAGCCCATTGCGGCACTTCTTGTGTGATTTTGGGCTATACAAAAATAAATTGTATTGTATTGTATTGTAATTAATGTAGTAATGTTTCAGGATGCAAATAAAAACTGCACTATTAGTTTGAAATTAATGTTGAATAAAGGCCAAACATATTTCTGCAATAAATATGGTAGTAAATGTATCTCTGTATCTAATATCTAACCTGCAAAGGAAACTATACAGTATGTTTATATAAATATTACATAGGTTAAACAGCACTGAATAGACTTTGCATTTTGTATATTAAGATTTAAGCAGATTAAATATGAAACATATTTGTTTTAGCAAGATTTAGAAGACCTTCATGCTTGCATTACTTTGTAACACACTTTCATTCTGATTAGGTGACAGATGACTGGAAATTATGCTAACCCAACCTGACACCCTCTTTTCTTTTTTATGGAGGTTTTTTTCCTCTTCTTATGTTATGTTATTCTCTCTTAAAGCAGTATCCTGACCTTAAGATAAGCATATTTAACTTGATTGCTGCCATAAATATTGGGGTATTCAAGACAATAATCCTTTTCAGTTCAGTTTATATAACTGTTAGAAAATTGAGTAATTATTTATTGATAACAACTTTCTGTATTTGGTAAAACTTTGTAAATATGATGCCATAATAATCTTGATCACGTAAAACCTATTGTGAAGTTCAAAACAACATATTTGTAAGATTTCAGTGGCAGCAGGTGGATCAGTCCATCCATACTATAATAGCAGATAATGACTTTGTTAATTACATATCATCCAAATTATTTTCCTTATTGAAATCTGTTTTACTGCTATACACTCTGCAGCAACTTTTTAGTACTTAATCAAGACAAATTTCTTAATGTAACTATAAGAGACTGCAAACCACGTGGACAACAATTAACCGATCTTTCCCGGATAAATGTTTAACAATACAACATTAACCAAGTCAGATTTTTAGAAAATTAGGCAAAATTTTCAAACTTCAAACCTATATCCTCCAAATCATATTTTATGTTACTTAAATTGTTATATGTTACACTTGCAATGAGGATACAAAAAATATGATTGTACCACATTAAGTACCTACACGCAGGCCTCAAACATGATATTGGAAATTAGCTAACCTACAAGTACAAAAGCTTTCATCCAAATCCATTTCTTGCAATTCAAGAGTAAGAAGACACAGCTTGGCAGCAAAGCACTTCAAAAGTTTGATGTTACAACTACTTCAGGCATCTAACATCTATGAGGTGAATTCTCACTCTGAAATTACAGATGCTATTAGCGTGAGTGCAAAAAGAAACACCCTCTAGTTTAGATGCTTACTGTTTATTATGAATATGAAAACTTTGAAAAATGTGTTCTGTCTGTTTTAATTATTTCCTGGTAATTAAATATGGCTTGTAGGTAGATTTGGAAAGTGTTGAATCCCAATTAATTATTTGATTTCTTGTAACCGGTTTCTAAAGAATGCTACTTTTTGTTCACTTATTCCTTTATTTATCACAATGCCATTTTGATGAGCCATAGCCATGTAACAATGTCCCATGGCTAGGAGGTGTGGCATTGGAAGTCATATCAAGTGATATCATCAGCACAACCATAGAAAGTTTGAGGTCATGCACAATCAGTTACCCAATATTGCAGATAATTTATAACATAACCATTTTCATGTGTTCTGACATTTTAAAAGGCTTCCTTTGATGATTATTTCTGATTATCATTTTTTTTGTTTTGGTGAAAGGAAAATTTCCTTCTAGTTTTTACCTCTCTTTATCCTTTAACTAACATGTATCTCCAGATTATTTTTCCTACCATTATTTCATATCCTGGAAGAACAAAATCTTGATACATTAAAAAAAGATATATATTTCCTAATAAAACAACAGCAGGATTTACAAGATAGAAAACAAATTGCAGAGTTTAAACAAGAGAAAGTAGCAAGGTAGAAAATTAAATTGTTACTATTGTGGTAAAATAGGTATTTCCTTTTAAACTCTTGTATTAATTTGTTTAGTTGTGTCATTTTAGATCTGGTAAAGCAGGTTCTAGTAGTTATACCCTGTCTAAGAACTCGGTGATTGTTCATGTGTTAATTGGAGCTTATCTAATTCAGATTTTGATAGATAGATAGATAGATAGATAGATAGATAGATAGATAGATAGATAGATAGATAGATAGATAGATAGATAGATAGATAGATAGATAGATAGATAGATAGATAGGACTCATATATATATATATATATATACAGTGGTGTGAAAAACCATTTGCCCCCTTCCTGATTTCTTATTCTTTTGCATGTCTGTCACACAAAATGTTTCTGATCATCAAACACATTTAACCATTAGTCAAATATAACACAAGTAAACACAAAATGCAGTTTTTAAATGATGGTTTTATTATTTAGGGAGAAAAAAATCCAAACCTACATGGCCCTGTGTGAAAAAGTAATTGCCCCTTGTTAAAAAATAACCTATCAGGAAGGGGCAAATAGTTTTTCACCCCACTATATATGTATATATATATATATATATATATATATATATATATATATATATATATATATATATATATATATATATATATATATATATATATATTAATCCAGAACCAGTTTCTCAAATGTCATCATAATGTGAGACGTTAAGTGCCACTGGTCTGTAGCCATTAGGCGAAGAGGCACCTGCCTTCTTTGGAACATGAACAATGCAGGATGATTTCCACAAGACTGGCATTTTCTGAAGCCTTAGGGACAGACTGAACAAGTGACAGAGGAAAAAAAAAATATGTATTGTTCTATTAGTAAAAGATCTCAATCTCCCTTGTATTCCATTAAAACTTGAATCCAGAAATTTTTCTATTGATAGAAATCCTTTAGGTACATAGTTCTTAGAAAAAATAACATCTAGATTATCTATACAAGTGGCTGCTTTACACCAAGCATTTGTGTCATTCTTTGTTATTTTTTTCCTCATCACTATTTGGTTTTGACTTTCCCAAGGCTGGTTATTTAAAAGCCATTTATCAACTGTAGGTAAAGAAATACTCTGATGCAATGACTGTAATTCAAGTGTTTGAAACCAATCTCACCCCTACATTTAAGTGTTGTATGGTACAATTACTACCCTGGTGTGATTTTCAAGATGTATTCACCAAGCAAGTGGTGGTTTACATTAATGTGTTGATTATAGAGAATTAAATAAAATAACAGTAAAGAATAATTATCCACTTTCCCTAAAATATTATCTTAAATCAAGTGATTGGGTCAACTAATTTCATGAAATTGGACTTATGAAATGCATATAATCTTATTCATATCACAGAAGGGAATGAGTGGAAGAGCACTTTTAATATCGCTACAAGGCACTATGAATATAGGCATAATACCAAATAGGTTGACGGATGCTTCAGTAGTCATTCAAAATTTTGTGAATTACATTTTTAGAGATATCCACAGTATTTTGGTGGATGACAATGATTAATTTTTTAAATAGTTATGACAGCCATGTCTATCAAGTTAGAGAAGTTCTTAAGAGACTCGGAACCAGCAAATTGTTCATCAAACTTGAGGCTGTGGTTTTCTTAGGCTATGAAATTTCTAGAAAAGGTCTTGATAGTAATCTAACTAAAGTAATGGCAATTGTGAATTGGAAGCCCCTGGATATTATCAAACAGATACAAAGATTTGTTGACTTTGCTAATTATTATATTTGATTTATTAAAACTTTAGCACAAATTATTTATCCAAAAACTTGTCATAAGAAATTTCTCTGGACCACTGAAGTCTAAGAGTCTTTGGCAAGCTTAAAGCAGCTATTTATATCTTATGAAATTCTATGTAAATTTTGAGTACTCAAGCATGGGCTAATTTATCATAGAAATTTAATGGAAATTGACACCCTTTTGCAGTCTTTTCTAAAAACTTCTCTTTAGTGGAATATAATTATGATGCTGGAAGTAGAGAATTTAATAGAGAATTATTTAATTGGCACACAAAGAATGAAGACATTTGTTGGAGGAGGCTCGTTTTTGTTTTGTGATTTTCACTCATTATAAAAACTGAATTTATTTGAAAGCAGCAAAACGTAATGAATGCCAGATAAGCAAGGTGGTCTTTGCTTCAATCATTTCAAAATTGTTATTTCATTTAGACTTGGAATTAAAAATGGGAAGGCTAATACATTATTATAAAATATGAGAAGGCTATGGAGACTCCAGAAAAATGCTTTACCTTCTGAAAGGTTTTTGGCACTACTCAAATCATTAACTCTGCATACCTAATAAACATAATTTCTTCCACAAATTTCAGACATAAGAGACAAGGTGTCAAGCAGGAAGGTCTTTGGAGCAACTAAACTTTTGGGGAGAAGTGTTAGATTGGTGTCAATGGAAGGATTTTTTATGCAATTGAATAAAGCAAACTTTGGAATACAAAAATAATTCTGGTGGCAGAATCTTTCAGTATATTCATAATTACATGCTGTGACAGATAGGGGGAGCTATCGCTCCCTTGAACCTTTGTCCAAGATGCCAGACACCAGATAAAAGTCCAAAGTAGACTATATTTATTCTGCACAGTGCACAAAGCACCCTCCTCTACACAATACTCATACAATAACCAATACTATCAATAACCAATACAATCCTCCACTCCCAGAGGTGTTGCCACCCTTCCTCAGGCTCAGCTTGCCGTCTGGGAGCTGTCACAGTCTTTTTATAGTCTGTGACCCGGAAGTGCTTCTGAACCCTCAGTCCATGTGACTTCTTAGTACTTCCGGGTCAGATCAAAACTCTTCTTTTTCTTCACCCCGGAAGCACGTCATTCCCCTTGTCCATGTGACCGACACATACTTCCGGGGCATAGGGCAAATAATATTCTTTGCTCCTCCCTGCAGCTCTATCTAGCAGCCCCTGTGGTATCCAGCAGGACTGTGGATGAAAACTTCATTGTCCAGGATTCCCTGCTGGTCTTCGGGGCACCTTCATGCTGCAGGGAGGGCTCCATCTGGCGGCCTGGGGGTATTGGCCGGGATAACAAGCCGGCCATAGACCACAATGCTAATACACAATGTTTATGTTTGCATGCAACCAGTTTCTGGTCTCCCTACTAGATTATTGCAATTTTTTCCACCTACCAATAGACCTTGAGAGTTCATCATTATGTATTTCTCTTTCAGAGTAGTTCAGCATTATCCTAGTTATTGTAGACCAGTTTTCAAAGGGTACCCATTTTATTCCTTTAAGTAACCACCCTAGAACTTAAAAAACAAACTCAATTTTTCAGGCTGTATGACTTCTCACCTCAATTATTCTGTACAGAGGTCCTCAGTTTATCTCCTGTTTTTGGAAATGTGCTTTTGCAATAAGACTGTTTATAGCCTTGTCCTCACTTCAGGTAATCATCCTGAGGCTAATGGGCAGACTCAAAGAGTAAGCAGAGATTTAAAGAAATTCATTTGATACACTATTTATTCTTTTAAGGGTAAGTGGAGTTCTGTGCAGCCTGTTGCCTAATTTGTATCGACAGATATATTCTGTACTACTCAACCGCTAAAATGTCACAATCATTATGGGTTTAAACCTAATTTCTTGGAGTTGGTCGCCGCCTCTCTTCCCAGGCTGATTGGATTATTTTACTAGGTTGAGAAGTATTTGGAAGCTAGTTATGCAGAATCTGGGGACCACTGAAAAGCGAATTTGCAAATCACAAATCTTATAAAGCCACTGAGCTTTGCGTTGGGCAGATTGTATTACATGAGACAACCTGAGGGTTCCATTCTGTAAGCTGGCTCCTCACTTTCTAGGCCCATATACCATCTTCAATCTGATGTTTCCTATTTCCTATAAATTTGCTTAAGCAGTCCAGTTCAAAAATCATTGTATATTCTACTGTTCCAAGTTGAAGGCAGTGAATTCTAGTCCTTATTTTCACTCTGTTACACCTTCAGCTCCCAAGCATATGAATTGTTAATTTGAGTTTGAGGTGCATCTTATTCTAGATTATACCAGAAGGGTTCTTCAGAGATATATCTGATACATTGAAAGGGTTATAGTTCAAAAAAATATTCTTGGGTACCTTTAGGGATTGTGGTGCTTCTTGGTTACTCCATTCCTTTCCTCTCCAGTTCAATTGGATAACACTGATGAGTGTAAGGAGTTGGGCTCTATTAAAAACAAGATAGAAACTAGACAACAGAACTGATAAAGTATTACCATCTCATATTCAGTCTGGATTAATAAAGGGCAGATTCTCATAAATTATGATGTCAATGCAATATACACACTATCTTATCTGCAATTAAGTTAGTAAACTAATGCTATATTTTGACACAGGAAAAACATTAGGCACAGTTTTATAGGTCCAAATGTTTTGCTACATTGCATGGCTCCAATCATAAAATAACTGCATGTATCGGTTATGCTACTTCAAGTGACAGCAGCAATTCAATTAGGGCAGTGTTTGTTAAAATAGGGGTTGCAGCCCCATTTGGGTCTTGTGAATGTTTGTAATGAGTTGACAGATTATTGTGTAAAGTTAGTTGAGTTCATCTAAGTGTGAATTCTGTTGCCAGTGATATACCACACCTGTTTAGCAAACTGTTTATTTCAGTAGTATGCAATCTGAAAAGTAGCTTGTAAACAATGCAGTTGACACCTTACAAACAGCTTTCATTCTATGGTACAAATTTTTTTTTTAATTATATTGAAACCAAAGTTTGATATAGTCAGTGCAAGGTGACTGACAAGCAAAGACTTGTATATGAAAGGGAGAAAGAGGATGAATAAAAATATAATAAAAATTATGGGTGCGACACAAGGATGTGACAATTTTCGGGGTGTCGTGGGAGGTGAAACAATATGGTGGGAATATATATAGTGCTGTGGCTGTGTGTACTATGTCCGAAAGAGAGACACTAACTTCCTTCATGTGCAACACCACATTCCTTCTTTTATTCTCCTTGAAGAACCCCTCAGTCCAAAGAAATCAAACTCTTATCTCACAAATGCAGACCTACAGCACATGGCTGCCTAATCAAATCCTATAATTCAATTATTGATACAGTGCTACATATATAACATTAACAGCAAAGAAATGCAAGTATGTAGTAGGCTTATGAGTAAAGGCATTGAGGCAACCCAAATCTATAAAGACTCCTGGCCATGTTGTTGTTGTGGTGAGGTTACCTGCAACATTTGCCCTTTTTTGTGTAACATTAAAGCAAACATTAGGCAGCACATTTTTGCCATACTGAAAAATTAGGTGGACTGAATCCACAAGGGGGATTTGAGAGTCACCATAGCCATTGGCAGTAGTGGAACAGGATCATGAAACTAAAAAGCTGTTTATATGTGTACATATTTAAGAGGGACATAGTACCACTCCAGTAGTGTCCATAAAGAGGGGAATGTTCACACCGTTTAAGCTGGTTGTGCATGACTTGAAAGCTGCTGGTCCTGTGACCACTTTGGGAATCAAAGTTGCAGCATGTCCCTGTGCACTAATATTAGAAGAACAACATCTCAGCAAAGTGGTTCCACAACTGCGACAGGTCTGGCCACATGCTGGGCAGCTTTGAGCACTGGCTGTGTGAGATTGTGACCTACAGTTTCCACAGTATTGCTGATGCTGTTCAGAACACCTGTGTTGCACAAGCTGCACTGTCTGTTCTCTGTCTGTTGAACTGATTTTGGACACTGTGGAATTGTCAGCCCGCAAGTGCTGCACATAACTGTCTGATGCAGTGGCGGGATTAGAACACAAACAGATGCAGTTTCCATGCTGAATGCAAATGCGACTGATTTTAGTAATGTCAAATCATCCTTTTCAAGTAAAAGACTTTCTCAAACTTTAGTGTTACTAGCATATTTGATTAGCTGGTCCCTGATCATCTCATCCTGTAATGCCCTGAACTTGCAAGAGCTAGCCAGTCCCCTTAAGTTTGTGACATAGTGATGTATAGTCTCACCAGGAAGGTTACAGCACTGTCTGAAAATAAATCTCTGTAATAGAGCACTTTGGGGGGCAGAGAAGTGAACATTCAAAAGTGCAACTGCGGCATCATAAGTGTCAGCCGGTCCCAAAGTTCCAAGCACTTTCTGCCCTTTTGCTCCCGGGCAGTGAACTAGGAGTCCCCAGTAGTATTTCTTGAAACATCTTTGCTGAATATTTATTGGCTGAAAGTCCTCAATGTTAGTGTGTCAGAGAAAAAGATGTGGAGCATTGTTCATAATGGCATTCAGTATTGTTTCAGCTATCTCCTTTGTCACTACCTCCAGGGAGTCCAGAAGGCATCCTATAATTAAGCTTGCTCTTTTAATGAATTTGTTGATTTGAAGGGTAGAGGCCATTTAAAAAAATATTATTTAAAAAAAAATGTTATTTAAGTCGAGATAGATAAGCACAGTTGTTACTAATCATACTATCCTTTCAAAAGTCATCATATCCACAGGCTGAAACCATTAAAAAGAAAATGCATTTTTTCAACTCACCATGTGGCAGATCCTGTAAAAGTGCTAACTTCATTCAACGTTTCGGCCGTGGCATGGCCAAATGGGGAGGCAGCTAGATGGATGAGGTCTCCAGGTCTCTAAAAATATACAAACCTAATTATGTCATATCATCTACTGTGAAACCGTACTTCTAAAAAAAAAATTTTTATTATTATGCTGTCTTAAGGAACTGTTCTGTTGTGTATATTGTATTGTATTGACCCCCTACTTTTGACACCCACTGCACGCCCAACCTACCTGGAAAGGGGTCTCTCTTTGAACTGCCTTTCCCAAGGTTTCTTCCATTTTTCCCTACAAGGTTTTTATTGGGAGTTTTTCCTTGTCTTCTCAGAGAGTCAAGGCTGGGGGGCTGTCAAAAGGCAGGGCCTGTTAAAGCCCATTGCGGCACTTCCTGTGTGATTTTGGGCTATACAAAAATAAACTGTATTGTATTGTATTGTATTGTATTCAGATTTGAATGTTTGATCTGTAATATTGTACCATTATAAAGTTTTGGACGGTTTAGATCAAAAGCAATACTGTATACATTGAAACATAGTTTACTTTGACTTATTACATTGACTTTTACAGGCTTCACATTTACATGGCACATTCACAGAACTAAATGTTTTATATAGAGTGTATGATTATGGCAAAATTAATAATTGACAATTATTGCCTTTGATATAATTTTGATGATTAATTTTCACTAACAGTACAATCAAAAATGCACTTTGTCTTTTCAACTGCATATTCTATATTGTCTTTATGCACAGTACAGTACAACCGTCATTGTCCTGGAAACCACTGAAAACATTAATATGAATTTGGTTAAACACTGGATTAGTTAAAAAGTTTTGGTGTATAATAATGTTCCTATTTGCAATAATTAAGATACAGCACATTTAAAAATATTTATGCCACTTTTTAATAAAGTAAATAAATAAGTTACTGATAAACAAATATTTTTATAACAAAATTTAAATAATAAAATCAATAATAAAAAATGTTTATAAAAAAATGTTCATAATGCAATCACCACCACTCTCCTTTCAATAATGTAAAGTGTGGGAAAACAATTAAATATGGGAATATTAAACTGGGATTCTTCTACAGTAAGAAAACAAATTCTGCATGTGTATGTAAAAATTAAAGTACATAACAAAATCTTAAATGACAGTAATGTAGCGCTGCCACATAAAGATAATGTGTTCTGCTGTCGATCGGTTGTTGGGGGGAATTGCTTCTGACAGAGATTGACAGCGGTACCCCAGAGGTGGAACTTCCGGTTGGTTCGGGGATTCATTAGCATAAAGCGCGCCATCTTTGGAAGGGAGAAAGAAGGAGAAAGAGAGTGAACGAAGAACATCGGATAACAGATAAAGGCAGATCAGCTTTTGCTCTGGCCATGAGATAAGCCTAGGAGCTCCTATTAGTCCTGTATGAAGGTGGATGGTCTTCGCCTGGGAATCGATCGTTCCGCTATTACCTACGGACGCGGGTGAGCTACCAAAACGGACTTACTATACTTTAATCATGGCGCAAGTCTGACTGTATGTCTTTTTAACTCGCTGGCCGTTGCGGGAATATTACGGTGGACTATCTGCGGACTTATTTTGTTATCTCTGGAACAGGAATTGGGGGGATGAAACACTGTTGATGTATAATAACTTGTATATGTGTGGCGCTGCAAATTAAGGGTTATTTAGTTGCGGGCAGGGGCGATCCATGTGTAAGGGATTATTTTTCTAGTTGTTGTTTATTTGATGAACTGCAAGTATAAATATGGTCTATGGTGGGCAGTGACCTATAAATGTATCGATATTAAGGGATTGCTTTATTAGAATAAAGGCGATACGGGAAATTTATTAAGGTGTGATATTGGCCTATCCTTTTATCATCTGCCTTTAGCTAGGTCAGAATAGTGGTAGCATTTCTCTCAGGCTAGTGCTCGAGACGAATCCATACAGTTGGTGCCCTCTCTGAGGACTAGGATCATATACGACTTTATATTCCCCGTATTTTGTCTAAATTTACTCAGAGTCACTATGAGTGTGTCTTCGATGCCGCTAGAGCAGGAGGATGCCAGTCCGAATGTATCGCTGTGGGGGGATCCGGTAGCCCGAAGCCGCGCGTCACCGTCAGGACTCCTGCAGGATCCCATGATCTATCTAGTCTATTACAGTCCATGTATCTGGAAGATCCACCCGCTGTTACTCGCGGCGGTTTCCGAACGTCTTGATGCTCTGGATGAAAGAATAACCTCTGTGGCAGAAAGTACAATATCTCGGGAAGAGGGGCTCCGCGTCTATGTGGATACAGCGATCGCAGAGCTTAAAGACAACTTCACTGCCCAGCTAGCGGCTATGGAGCGAGAGATTGTGCAGTGTTTACAGCGGCGAGATCGCCACTGAAAGGATGAACTGCGTAAGGAGAATCGGAAAAGTATTTCCGCGATTAAAATGCCGGCTGCTCAGTCAACGCCGGGGGGAGCATCGCGCGTTTATCAGTCTCATGCGCTTCGCATGTGCCGGCGCTTTGGAATTTCCCAAGTTTAAAATGGATTATACTTCAGAGGATGTAATTGACTTTTTAGAGCGCGGGGAAGCTTTTGTGGCTGCTACACCGCTGGGCAATGAAGAGCTTATGGGGGTGATAAACACCTCTTTACAAGGTCCAGGTAGAAGCTGGTGGCAGGCTGCCCGACACAAAATTACTGACTGGATTTCTTTTAAACAGGAATTCCTTAATGCTTTCCTGCCTTACGGATATAAGATGGAACTTGAAGAACGTCTCCGGTCGATGGTGCAAGCACCTACACAGTCCATTAGAGATTTTGCTTACGATTATCGGGTTCTATGTCTGAAGTGGCAACCTGACATGGCAGAGGAAGAGCTGGTATGCCGTATATTGAACGCATGTAATCCACGCTTGGCTGGAGGATTGAGGGGAGTAGTGACCTCGGTGGAACAGCTGGTGAAGGTGGGTTCTCTTGTGGAACGAGACTGGGCTGCTTCCAAAGAATACTGGAATAAAGTGCAGACTACAAAAAAGGAAGTTCAGTCCACCAAAGCACCTAAAAAACGAAGCAGCCTTACTGAAGTGGGGTTCTCAGTGGTCCAAGTACAGACTTCTCTTCTGGTGGTCTCGACTCAGGTGCGGGGATTACACATAGATGCAGTCGTGGATACCGGGAGCCACTTCACTTTAATGAAGAAAAGCTTGTGGCAAAGAATGGCACTACCTGGGGAAAACCTCGAAACAGCAACCTCCGTCAAATTTATTTTGGCTGATGGCACCAAGCATGAGGCCGTGGGTAGGGTTTTATTACCGTTCCAAATGGATTTGACCCTCTGGCAGGCTGAAGCCTATGTGCTGGAGGACAAGCACTTGACCATTCCATTGCTCCTTGGTTTGGATTTTACTACCTCCATCTGGATGTCTGTACATCTACATTTGAGGAGCTACTCTATAGATGGGGGTGAAATGAGGCCTTTCTTATCCAAGGCTCGCGAAGATTTGGGATGGACCAGTCTCAATTTTTATGCTGCTGAGGTAATGACCTCTAAGACCAACTCACTGGCAAGCGTTCTGGAACAACCCATGGAGGTGCAGCCTCTGTTATGTCGATGGTCAGAGGTGTGGAAAAAAAAACTGGGTTTGACACGTATAATAACTCATGTTATAAGGACTAAAGATGAGATCCCAATTCGTCATCGGGCATACAGAGTATCCCCCCAGAAGAGGGAGATTATTAGAGCACATCTGGGCAAGATGTTGCAGGATGGCGTCCTAGAACCATCAACTTCACCATGGGCCTCTCCTGTAGTTCTTATCAAAAAATGGGATGGGACATATCGGTTCTGTGTTG
This sequence comes from Polypterus senegalus, assembly GCF_016835505.1. Classification (NCBI taxonomy): domain Eukaryota; kingdom Metazoa; phylum Chordata; class Cladistia; order Polypteriformes; family Polypteridae; genus Polypterus; species Polypterus senegalus. Next base: position 43,321,610 of record NC_053159.1, read on the forward strand.
ACTACAGGGGATTAAATGCAAAAACCCATCATGATGCTTATCCGATGCCCCTAGTTCAAGAAATCTTGGAAAGTCTGCATGGGGCAAACATCTTTAGCACCTTGGACCTCCGCTGTGGATATTGGCAGGTGCAGATGGAAGAATATAGCAAACCAAAGACAGCAGTAATTACCCTCGAGGGATTATTCCAATTCAGAGCCATGCCATTCGGGCTGAAGAAAGCTGGGGCTAGTTTCCAGCGTCTGATGGAGCAAGTTCTCAAGGGGTTAATTGGGAAAATCTGCTATGTATATATTGATGATATAGTGGTGTTCTCCCCGGCACTGCAACCACATCTGCAACATCTAGAAGTAGTCTTCCAGAGGCTGCAACAGGCACATCTGACACTAAATGTGGAGAAGTGTTATTTTCTTCAACCCCAGATTAAATTTTTGGGCCATGTGGTATCAGGAAAAGGGGTTGAAGTAGACCCTGAAAAGGTGGCAGCAATTCAGAACTATCCTACCCCCACCAATATTAAAAGTCTACAGAGGTTTCTTGGTCTTGTTGGGTGGTACCACAAATTTATCCCTCGATTGGCGGACATCGCTGCACCTTTGCATCACTTGCAGAAGAAAGATGTTCCATGGGAATGGACAGAGCAATGTCAGGATGCAGTGGAACAATTAAAGGGGGCCCTCCAATCTCCACCCATCCTGGCTCAACCAGATGTTCAACTTACATTTCAAGTTCATACAGATGCCAGCAACATCGGGCTTGGAGCGGTTCTGACCCAAACAAGCAAAGAGGATCAGAGAGTAATTGCTTATGCATCAAGGGCTCTGCATAGGGCTGAGCTAAATTACTCCACCTCGGAAAAAGAATGTTTGGCAGTAGTCTGGGCTGTGGAAAAATGGCGCCACTTCCTAGAAGGGGTGGAATTCGAGGTCTTCACAGATCATAATGCACTGACCTGGGCTTTTAATCAACCGAAGACGTCATCTCGACTGACCAGATGGGTTTTGCGCCTCCAAGCTTTCAATTTCAAGGTATTTTATCAGAAGGGCTGCAATAACATTGTCCCGGATGCGCTGTCCCGGAGTTATTGGATGTCTGGGGATATATGTATGGTAACTACTCATACTCAATGGACAGATCTACCTTTAAGTATGCAGGACCTAGCTCGAGCACAAACCAACTGTCCTGTGTGCCAGAAGGTTGGCGAAGATTCTAATGAGATGGGACGGGATCGCATACATTTCAAGGACATCCAGGGTGTCCTTTTCCGGGTGGTGCCGGCCAGTCTCGGAGGATCCAAATGTCGTGCTCGAGACGAATTGTTACAGTAATGCAAGATTAAGTTAATGTAAACACAACCTGATCGTTATGGTGTACTGCTAAATAAAAGCATCAACACTAGAATCCCTGAAGTCTATGAAAAAAAACAAAATAACCTTTTGGTTATAAGGCAGCAGTTCTTACGTCTGCACCATCCAAGAATACATATCAACTTTCTGTCAATTGGCATTTGAGTTTGGGTTTTTTACTCAATGACAGCAACATGTAAATTGAATGATTTTTTCTTTTACTTTGGTTATATTCTTGAATAAAAACACCTGTGTTTATTTGATATTTTGACTAAAGTCTTCAAACATTATACACTTCATGTCATTATTAGTATAACATGGAAAAAGTTTCTGCTTTAGGTATGTGTTCAGCATTTCGAGCCTCACATTTCCTTTCATCCTACACTTACACAGATCGTTGTAGACATCGAACGCACATGAAATGCATGTATTCCAAATAATGATATATTATTTACACTATACAACTCCTGACACCTCACACGCAGATAAAGAGCCTTGAGCTGGGAGAACTTTTTGCCCAAGTTGAGCTGTGGTGGTGGGGGGATGAAATAGCAGGCTGCTTGCTGCTTGTGCTGATCAACACATTTACAAAACAAAAGGTGCTGATGAGGAGAGGTATGAAGGAATTTAAGGTGGTCTGGGATTATGGGATTTTTCATAGGCTTCAGGGATTCTAGTGTTAAATGTAACAATATTATTCTATAGTAAACTCAAGAAGTATTAAGATAGTAGCACACTGTTACCTGCACCTATCAGATTCAGTCCTTGAGCAGTGGCATCTCAGTTCAAGTGGAATGGAAAAAGCACTCATTTATATTTAGCATTCATTCATTTATATTTATGTGCAGCATATATTCCTGATCAATATAATGGAATGTTATGCTCATACATGCTTTCATGGTTCTACTAAACCTTAAATCAGTTGTGGGTGTAAAAAGTGCTACTTGTTTTAAGAACCTTTTGATTGTCATCTGTCATTTGGAATACAGGCAATGCACAGTGACTTTGGAAGAATAATTGCAAGAGAGGATGACTTCTCTTATCCTGACTATTGATCATTTTTTGAAAACTTCATCACACAGTTTCTTTCAAAGCCTTGTCTTTTGATAAACAAAACATGATTACTATTGTTATCTGATTTTACTTTTGATATCCTGCTGTATACAGAAGCGTTAGCGTAAACAATTAAGGGTTATCTGTGTCGCAGATGTAACATTACTGGGTCTTGGTGCTGCTTGCTCAGCTTTCATGCACTCTTCATAATAGACTAAGGTTGAATTTTAAATGGGCGTATAAATGTTTACCTGCAGTGATTTAAAAGAGTTTTTATAGTACATTTTTGAAAACAAAATATGTAAAGTTGCAGATTATTCTCTTCAGTTTGGTACTAAAATGTCTAAAAAGTGTCAGGTGATATACATTCGACATTACTTTTACTCAATTTTTTGAAAGTTGTTGTAGAAAGAAAAGAAGTACATTCACACTTTTTAAAAGATGTTGTCTGGGATCACAAAAAAATCCATTTACCATTTAGTATGTAGTTAGCCCTATGAAGTGAGTGCCTCTGTGTATGCAAAGCAGTACTTGAACTTGAACCGGGCATACACAAGGGTTGGTACCCTGTGTGTTAAGCTGATGTATTAACACGAAGAGAAAGAAGCATAGAGTACTAAATTCATTTGTTCTGACACAATTTCTGTGGCTTCTCCATTAGAAATCCATCCATCCATCCATCCATTTTCTAACCCGCTGAATCCGAATACAGGTTCACGGGGGTCTGCTGGAGCCAATCCCAGCCAACACAGGGCACAAAACAGGAACCAATCCTGGGCAGGGTGCCAACCCACCGCAGTCTATTAGAAATTCGACCACCAATATCCAAGACTGACCTTTGTCCCGTTGACTTTGCAGCACAGCTATTGAAAAGCATGACGTGGGGAGAAGCACCTAACCATGAACACTGTTATATCCGACTCACCCTATTAGTTCAAGGAGGACAGCTGACCCAATACCCCACTGCAAAAGTGCACAGTGCTCACTTTTATATCACATTAGATGTTAAGTTCTGGGCATGTTCTGTGGCTTTTCAGATGTTTAACTTTCTCTCAACTAACAGGTGGCAGTGGTGTGCAGACTGTAGTGGACAGAAAAATAAATGGGAGCACAGCTTGAAAATTTTGAGTTCCAAAGTTTTCTATATTTCCTATATGGTCCTAGAGAGCAACTATCAGTGAAGTGTTAGTTCAAGAAAACTATATATACTCTGATGTATTTGATTGTGGATGAAGTACTCGAAAAGGCTTACATGCCTTACATTCTTTTTAATGTCTTTGTTAGTAACTAACAAAAGATATGTACATTTTTTTATTATGGACTCCAACAAAACATCTCTTTACAATGATTATACACTGTTTTATATAACTGAGCTTCAATCCTGCTTCAACTTGTGCTTTAGGCAAAGGATGAATTTCATAAAATTTCCATCTTCACAATCAAAATAAGTAAAATAATACACATAAAATGTTTCTGTTTATGCAAGTCTAAAAATTATATTTTTCCTTTCTCTCAATCTCATCTAGGACTTGAGCCTAATCAGGGTCTCAGTAACCCATTCAAACGAAATTATTAAAATATATTAAAATATAAATACTACCCAAATTCCTCGCTGTATCCTTGCATAAATAAATGAGTAAATCTTCATTTGCCATGTTAACTGGAATTGGAAAAGATGGCATTGAATACAATTGATATGGTAACCACTTTAACTTGTCTTTATACAAGTCAGTAGTACGCTGTGGTCTCATGTATACCACTAGACTAGACGTTAAAAGAAGAGATCAAATATACATGTGTAATACACCTGAAGAAGCAAAGAAGGACTTGAAGAATTATTCTAGAGTCTGAATAAATAACCACTGAAATTACAGGAAGGGAAGTAAAAAAGAAAGGCAGAGAAAAAGGAAAAAATAGAAAGGAGAGCACATTATAATGCTGTTAAGTTAGGCATAGCCTTTGGTCTTATGCAGTGTTATGTATGCTTTTAAACTGCTTGTGACAACAGGAGATCAAATATACACATCTAAGGAAGCCAAGAAAGCCTTGAAATTCAAATCATAGACTGAGCAGATGAAGTAGGAACATCCTTAAAGAAATAAGATATGAATAAAAAGGCAAAAGAAAGTTGTTTTTTTTTTCTTTTTCTGAGTGACACAATTTCAAATATGACCAGTGGCACTACCGACACTTTTTTACAACAATATATTATTAACTCTTTTAGGGTGTTTTTTTCTGTTTTGGCCCAGGGCTGAATATTTTTTCAAAATACATCAATATAAAATATTTATTTATGACAAATGTCACTCTGTTTTATGTTCCTTGAGCCTCCACAGTATGTGAATTCACATATTTATTACATACCTATTTGTCTCATCATTCATAAGCTGAAAGGCACTTTCTGGAGAAAGCTCAAGTAGTTGAGTGGCTGGTAATCCATAGTGTCCACTAGCACACTGCATCTTTTAATGAAGTCTGGTAGCCAGCTTGCCTTGCACAGGCCAGTTTCTGTGTAGTCCTCCCAGGCAAACATTGCCATAGGCGTGTCAGCTACACAAGTGTATTCAACACTATGATTGGCTTGGAACCGATAACTGGGCACCGATTACCTGATGCAGGTACATGACTTTTGTTTTTAATTTCCAGATCACCTGCCTCAAAATCAGAGTACGATAAGCCAGATTCAGTGATAATACACAAAAAAAATGCATAGAGTATTTTGCTTTGCACATTCGCTTCACTCCCTCACCAGTTGTCGATGCCATTTTAGATGATGTTTACTCTTCACTATTCTTGCACGCACAGAGATTCAAGGTCAAATCAACAAAGCTAACATTCCTTCTAACAAAACATAATGTAACAACGAGGTTTGTCGCTGCTTACAGCTGATTACCACCCTCTACCCCTGGATGTTGACATCGCCTTCAAACCCTATGTGTTGACTTATCAGCACTAAAAGAGTTAAATAATAATTCTGTCTGATATTTGTGGTAGAAATTTAATTGACATAAATAATCTCCACAAGAACCAGGCAGGAGGAAGTTTGCCATCTCTTTTTATTTCTTTTTGTGAAAATGGAGATCCCTGCAGCTAACAGAATAGCAGAAGGGATGGTCCCTGAGCAAAGGTAGAGTGTCTTATTTATGACCACTTACTCAGCCAGTCAATTTCTAACCTGCTTAGTCCTGAACAGGGTCGTGGAGGGTCTGCTGGAGCCTATCCCAGCTAACACAGGGCATATTACAGGAACAAACCCTGGACAGTATGCCAGTCCATTGCAGGGCAAACACACATACACAAACCACACAGATTTGTATGTTACGGTTATATAAAATAATTAATCTTATTGGCTACAAAAATACGGCACATTGATCACATAGTAAGGCTCCACTGATTTGTTAAACCACAAAACCTATTAGCTGGTGTCACACACGTGCGCATAGCAGGAAGCTGAATGCACCAAATTAAGGTAATTCTACGCCAGGCCAGGAGGTGGTGGGGTGCACTAAACCTTCCTCTGTTATTTCTACAGACAGAATATGGGAAATTCTGCTTCATTCATCCCTAACACCACCACTTCTGGTTCCAGCTCCAAAGATGATGTTACTTCCGGTCCTGGGCCCAAGAACATCAGTTCCGGTTCCGACCCCAAGAATGATGTCACTTCCCATTCCAGACCTCAATGACATCAGTTCTGGTTCCCTGCTTTAAAAGACAAGCCAACTTCCATGTACCTCAGTTCACTCTTGGACTTCAATATATGCACATTAGTGTGATTTTCATAACCCTTTTGCAACCAGGGATAATATATGGGTGGCTGCCCCAAACCTTTTGTTTGTGTGTGTTGAGGCTGGTTCTTTCAACTGGCCATATACTGCTTGCCTCAAATTTCTTTTTTACTCTAATTGGTTAACGCCTCATTCCTCCCTTATCTTGCAGCTTGCACTGCACATAGGCACATGCAGCTGCTCACAAACATTTTGTTTTACAGGCACATGCAGTGTTTAATTTTGCCTGGTCAGCATGAGGGCTGTGTGTAGGAGAGCTCCAGAGCTGTTTGAAGCTGTGTATGCAGCATCTGGCTTTGACTGCCTAGACCCCTGATCTTGGCCTCAGAAGTTTGAAGCAGGGTTTTTGCTTTTTTTCACATATTATTGACAAAAACTAGTTTATTTTCTGTGTTTCTATTATAGTTGCAATGGCATAGGCATTATAGGCAAATGCACAAAAACTCTCCAGTCCCCCACACTGTGCGCACACATCTCTCCAGACTGTTATTGCGTCAAAACAGCGGTCATATTCATGCCTACAGCTGTGCATTTCTTTCACTGTTCTGCAGCTCGACTACTACAACTAACAGATGAACAGTACAGAGCCCAAGAAGGATTACCTTTCTTAAATTGTACAGGTGAGTGAAGTGACATGCAATAAAATGCATGCATATTCTTCTACTTCCTTCAAATGAATATGGAACACTACCCTGGAAAAAGCTATAAAGTGCAAAGCCAGTTGTTTTCCCAATTTACAGTTAAATTACTAAATCAACAGATAAAATAAAATAAATAGTAAAAACTACATTTGTAACACATTAAGTTTGTATATCTGAACATGACCTGTCATTGAATGAAGTGGGGGTGGGGGGTGAGTAAAAAGAATTTTATTAAACAGTGAATATTATCATAATTGGCTATTGAAATAAAAAAAAATGCTACAACTTCACTTGCACAAGTTATCCCTCAAGGGTCAGTTCTAGGTCCAATTCTCTTTAACATCTATCACGGGACCATCATCATCAGGTCCTTCCATGAAAACCCTAAATACAAAGAGGACTGTTTGACTTATGTTAGGTAGATTGCCCAGAGGGGACTGGGCGGTCTCGTGGTCTGGAACCCCTACAGATTTTTTTTTTTTTCTCCAGCCTTTGGAGGTTTTTTTTTGTTTTTTCTGTCCACCCTGGCCATCGGACCTTACTTATTCTATGTTAATTAATGTTGACTTATGTTTATTTTTTATTGTGTCTTCTATTTTTCTATTCATTTTGTAAAGCACTTTGAGCTACATTTTTTTGTATGAATATGTGCTATATAAATAAATGATTGATTGATTGATTGATTGATTGATCTATATGCTTCCATTAGGTGAGATTATTCATCAGTATGGAATAAGCTTCCACTGCTATGCCGATGACACACAACTTTATATAAGTGTTGATGCAGCTGCAACATCTCACCTGTTGCATTGACTGATTACATTCAGGAAATCAATCATTGGATGACAGATATTTTTTTTACGATTGAATCCTGATAAAACAGAAATCTTTATTAGTTGGTACCAAATCTGTCCTCTCTACCTTTTGTGGGCTAAAAGTTGACATTGATGGGATCCTGGTTGAACCCTCAACATCAGTCCGTAATTTGGGTGTCATCTTTGATCAGCTTCTTACTTTTCAACTACACATTAGCTCAATAGTATAGACAGCTTTTTTCATCTTCACAGCATTGCTTATCTGCATTCTTTTCTCAGTGTGGAGAATACTGAAACACTGATTCATGCCTTCATCACTACCTGTCTGGACTATTGCAATGCATTGTTTTATGGCCCCCCGACTAAACATATCAATAGATTACAATATGCTCAGAATTCTGATTACAATATGTTTTGAATTCTACTTACACACATTAAAATATCTGCTCACATCACTCCTGTCCTTTATGATTTGCATTGGTTACCAGTTATTTCAAGAATCAAATATAAAATTGTTCTTCTCACCTTTAAAGCCCTTCATGGTTTAACCCCTCATCATCTGTCTGAGCTGCTGCTTCCTTACACTCCTGCTTATGCATTAAGATCATTGGATGCTAACTTATTCACTGTACCTAAATACAGGTTAGTAACTATGGGTGGCAGAGCTTTCATTGTGATAGCCACTAAAATTTGGAATGCTCTTCCTTTTAGCCTTTGCGAGGAAAAATCTATTATTCATTTCACCTGTTAAAAAACATCTTTACAATGATTATTTTTCATTTTCTTGTATGTAATTTGTATTGTCTTGTTAATATGTTTATTGAATTGTAAAGTGTCCTTGAGTGTATGAAAGGTGCTACATAAATAAAACATTATTATTATTATCATTAAAAGCCATCTGCCTTTTTTTTTACAGTAAAAGTAAGGAAGATGAAGAAAAATTAGCTATAGATGAATGTGTGTCATGTTATGGCATCATCATCAATATTTTTATGTTGGGTTTTTAAATTAGTTACAATAGCGCTAGATGAAAATATAACCCTTAGCTATAGTAGTTCAAGTTACATAATGTTACATATTCTATCTCTCTATTATAAAAAAAAATCCTGGGAGGGAGACTAGGGAGATGAGGCATGATCTCCTCAGAAGACAATTTGGCATCCAGCAAGAGACACTTTAATGTCACGCAAGTCAAGGCAGTGAGGCATTTAAAACAAATTCATGGACATCTAACCAAGCAGTTGTTGGAATGCTTTTGGCAGACAGACATTATATGCTCCCAGCTCTTAAAACATCGACAAGCGATAAGCAGAACATGCAGCTTGCCAGCATCAAGAAGCCAGTAGATGATCCGACCGCTTCTCCTTAGCGTGCGTAGAGCCCCCACCCACTTCACAACGCAAGCAGCAGAGACACGAAGTGACAAAAGGACAGCTGCTGTACAGAATTTTTAAATGATCAACGTGCAGCGTGATAAAATACACGCAGCTCGCCAGCAGCAGCAGCAGAAACAATGCAGATGATCTCCTTAGTGTGCATTCAGCCACCCCCCCCTTCACAATGCGAGCAGCATTATATGTCCTGCGAGAAAGATTTAACTACACCTGGGGCCGGAAATAAAGGATTAGTATTGTTTTACAAAAGTTTTAAAGTTAAAGTGAAAATAATGTATATGTAATAATTTCCATGAAAATAACAATCTCTTTAAATTGTACAATATATCTGGTAAACCAAAACCAGGGGTGGGCGAGCAGGGGCGGAGACCCCTAGCTATGTATAATACACCTGAAGCTTTGTTTAAAATGTTGCCAGTGGGGCACAGGAAAATGGCTAAGCTATAAATTGAGTGGATTTGATCTTTCTATCTTGATTACATTGATTTAGCAGAAGGCATCCTCGGTTTTCACTCAGAGGTTTATAGGACGGACACAAGTGCAGGTGCAACATACCCTTATTTTTTATGTGGGAACACCTCCCCCCTGCTTCCCACCCTTACAGCACAGTTGCTTCTTTCTTTTTCTTTCTTTCTTTCTTGCCGCCGCCACCACCACCACTACTCCTCCTCCTCATCCTCCTCCTCCTCCTCCAGTAGGCTTGGTCCTCTTCCACTTGACTCTGGCCTTTGGAGTAGTAGCTGCTGACTCATTTTATAAGGCACCCGGAATTGCTCCAGGTGCTTGTTGACCCAGTTCTGGCCGCACTTCCAGGTGTGGAGAAGATGTTGCAATTAAGGGCTCTGCAGCTCTCCAGGCACCCTCTGACAGCTGCCCTCCAGTGTCCTGGGGCTGGTAGTGCTCAGAACACCATTTTCCTCCAGTCCTTCCGCTACAGGGGTGTCCTGGCCAGGCAAAGGTACCAGCCATCCATCACACTGCCCCTATTATAGCCATTTAGCTTTCACATGTTTCCTTATATTACATACTAGCAAAATACCCGCGCTTCACAGTGGAGAAGTAGTGTGTTAAAGAAGTTATAAAAAAGAAAAGGAAACATTTTAAAAACAATGTAACATGATTGTCAATGTAATTGCTTTGTCACTGTTATGAGTGTTGCTGTCATCAAGGATTTGATTATCATTATTTCTTTCAATCAGGTTCGTATTTGGAAGACGTGTTGTGTTCAAGTTACATTCCATGTTTGTCAACCACTGTAAAGATAACAGGTTTCATTCATCGAAGTGTTCACTACCCAAATCGCTACTCGTGAATCTAAGATGTTTAACAGGCATTTCCGGTATTAACTTGTGGATTTGCCTGCGAATATGTAGAGGCAGAGTGTCTATGAACTTGTGGAATTGCCTAAGAGTATTTAGTGACAGCGTCTCTATTAAGCTGTGGATTTGCCTGCGAGTATTTAGCGACAGTGTCTCTATGGACTTGTTGGTTTGCCTGCGAGTATTTAGTGACAGATTGTCTATTAATTTGTGAATTTTTCTGCGAGTATTTGGCGGCAGCGTCACAAAGTTGTTTCTGTCTAGCTGCATCAAAAAATATACCCGGACATCGGACACGCCTTCTTTTTACTCTTTTCTCACAGCTTGGATTGCTGCTGTCATGATCGGTTTGAGTTTCATGGTTTGTTTCAATTACGTTAGTATTTGCAGGACTTGTGTTAAAGTGACATTTGGCATCTGTCATGCGTTGTAAGCATACAACGGTTTCATCGATAACTTTGCATCCACCTTATGAGAGTTGAAACATTAATAAACATCAAAGTGTCCAGTACTCAAATCATCACCTGTGAATCTAAGATGTTTAAGAGGCATTGGCCGTTCTCCAAAGGTTTAAAATATTTGGCCATTTCGCTACACTTGAAAGCGACAACCGAACAATTCAGCAGCAGCCATCAACTCACATCCAGAAGCATGGGTGAAGGGCATAAGCATTTCACTCTTATAGTGCTCCTGTGTAGTATAATTATCACCTGTACCGTCATCAGTCCACACCTTGAACCTGTCCCAGTCATTCAATACATAGACACAATGTTCCTCCGGATATCAAGAGTGAGCCTGATATGGCTGTGCAATATGTAACACAGAGAATGGAAACGGCAGGTGGCATCTCCGGGCATGGAAACCACTCGGTAAGTGACAGCTCTTTGATCGATGGTGATCACCTCGATAGACATGTTAATGGGGGTAAGGTTGGAACGGTAAAGGAAATGGGTACCTGAACAGTAAACTAAGTCTAAAAAACCTACACAATAACTATAATCATAATAAACGAACAATAAAACAGCGGAGATGCAGTGGATTAAATAAAAAGGCTGCAGTTATCAGCAGGGAGACATGAATACCGTGGCGAAACAAGGAAGGGAATGAAGAGACCGGAGCGACGGATGGCCTTATATAGGCAGGCAGCCAATTACGTGGGAGGCGTGGGGATGTGGGACGCAATATAGGCAGGCAGCCAACTACGTGGGAGGCATGGGGATGGGGTCGCAACGCCGCCTCACATGGCGACCGAGCTGCAGGCTATGGACGTATATATGTACTATGTAGGATTCAGTTATGACCGTTATGCGTAGAATTTCGAAATGAAACCTGCTTAACTTTTGTAAGTAACATGTAAGGAATGAGTCTGCCAAATTTCAGCCTTCTACCTATACGGGAAGTTGGAGAATTAGTAATGAGTGAGACAGTGAATCAGTGAGTCAGTGAGGGCTTTGCCTTTTATTAGTATAGATTCCATTTAATATAATACATCCCCCAAAAGTCAACCCTGTTGAAACTCAGCATGCACATTACAGTGAATTGAATTCCTTCACTAAAATAGGTTTACCTGAACTTTGCAGAATAATTACTCAACCGAAACCTTCCACTTGTGTCCTTGACCAAGTCTTAATGGGCTTTTTCAAAGGAGTTTCTGGTGTGCTAATTGATAGTGTACTTGACATAGTTAACTTTTCATTAGATACTGGTGTCTTTCCTGATACTCTAAAGACTGCGGTAGTTAAATCTTTGCTCAAGAACAATAATCTTCACTATTCTAATAGTTTTTGACAATTTTAGACCTGTCTCTGAATTGCACCTTTTCAGCACTTAAATGATTACTTGAATAAAAATTCTATTTTCAGTCAGGTTTTAGACCAAATCACAGTAAAGAAATTGCATTGGTTAAAGTAGTAAATGATTTATAGGTTAATGCAGACACAGCCCACATACCTGTTCTTGTTCTCTTGGCCTTGAGTGCACAATTTGACACCATTGACCACAGCAGTCTCATAAATTGTCTTAGACAATAGGTAGGTAGGTCTCTCTATAGCCATAAATACGTTTGAAACCTATTTAACAGGTAGACAGTTCTATGTTTTTTGTTGTGATTGGAGTTCGGGGATCCAGAATACTGTAAATGGGGTACTAAAAAGATCTATTCTGGATCTGCTATTGTTTTTAATCAACATGCTCCAGATTAGGACAGACTATCTTAAAATACAATGTGAACTCCCACAGCTATGCAGATGACACACTTCCTTACTTACCTATAGCACCTGATGTCCTTGAAAGCTCTGTGCCCACCGATTCACTTTCTTACTTGCAACTCAGTTTGGATGAGTAGTAATTTTAAAGTTTAAAGTTAAACAAGGAAAAAACATCTTAGTTTATGACAAAAATGGAAAAAAGTGATCATCTTTTTAGCAAATAAACTTGATTACTTGACATTAAAAGTCAAAGGTATAAGTAGAGAATTCACGTATTGTTATGGATTCTGACCTAAACTTCAAATTGCATATTAACCATATTACTAGAACTGCATTTTCTCTTTTAAGGGACATTGCAAAAGTTAGACTTTTTATAATATTGCAAGATCCTGAGGAATTAATTCACCCTTTTGTTTTTAGCCAACTACATTACTGTAACATACTCCTAACTGGACTAACCAATAAAAACATCAGTCAGCTGCATTTGCAGGAAATGTAACCAGTAAAATAAAATTTGAATATATCTCATCAGTTTTAGCATTGGTCACCTGTGCCCTTTACAATTGATTTAAACATATTATTAATAGAATAGTACGCTCTAAAGAATCTTGCTCTTTTTTATATTTTGGAGTGAATGTCATCTTATATTTCCAGTTGTAATCTTAGATTTCTGAACACTAGTTTGGTTATTGTTATTATTAGTGAGGTGGGCATTTGGTGTTATGCACCCAAAACATGAAATACTTTCTCAGTAGAGATATGCCAGGAAATACCGTGGAACAATTTAAAAATCTCCTAATACCACACTTTTTTAGTTTGGCTTTTTCATGGCTATATTTTAGTTTCACTTACTTATTATGTATTGTGACTGTAGATGGCGATATACCAATGCTCAACCCAACACAGACAGACACAAGAGGCACACTGCTAAAAACACAAGTGCTTTTATTTTTCTTCACTTGTGGAGAACGTCTTCCCCGTTCCCATGAGTCCACAACACACAGTCCAAAGCACAATACTGCACAATACTTTCCTCTTCTCTCTATCTCTACTACTTCTCTCCGGCAAGCTTCATCCACTACCACCCGACTCTGGCTATCGGAGTAGTGGCTGCTGGCTCCTTTTATAATGCACCCGGATGTGCTCCAGGTGCTTGATGACTTCCAGGTGTGGTGGAAGAGCTGCTCTGTAAGGCTCAGTAGCAGCTACAGCACCCCCTGGCGACTCCCACAGATCCCAACAGGACTGCACCAAACTCTAACTCCCATGAAGCCCTGCGAGAGTCCTAGGCACCGCTGCAACCCAGGGGGGCTGCCATCTAACATTCTGGAGGAGGTACGGTCATGACCAGGCTTGCTCCTACAGTCCATTAAGTGAAGAGGCATCTCAGCCAGACAAACACCCCGGCCATCTGTGACAATATGTATGAAGGTTTCACATACTTCATGGATTTGCAAATCATTAATTAACCTCTACTTTTTTACTCTACGGTTTTCTTTTCCTGTTTTAAAAAACCAGTACATCTGTTCAAAATATTGTGCAGCCACCTGAAATGCTGGAACAAAGGTGGATGCTCCAACTGTTGATGACAGGATGAAGCTTAAAAGTAATAAGGAACTACTAAGCACATTTATGTTAGGTAGAATACCCAATGGAGGCTGTGTGCTGTTTAGGCCTTGAACTCCCCTGTAGATTTTTTTTTCCTTCGACATCTTGCCAGCTGAGGTTTTTTTTTTTTTTTAATTTCTTCTAACCTCCTCTGCAATCTGACCATTGCATCATTATCATTATATAAACTGCTCAAAAAAATTAAAGGAACACTTTGAAAACACATCAGATCTCAATGGGAAAAAGAAATCCTCCTGGATATCTATACTGATATAGACTGGGTAATGTGTTAGGAACGAAAGGATGCCACATCGTTTGATGGAAATGAAAATGATCAACCTACAGAACCCTGAATTCAAAGAAGCCCCAAAAATCAGAGTGAAAAAATTATGTGGCAGGCTAGTCCATTTTGCCAAAATTTAATTGCAGCAACTAAAAATTGTACACAGCACTTTGTATGGCCCTGTGTTCTTGTATACATGCCTGACAACATCGGTGCATGCTTCTAATGAGATGACAGATGGTGTTGTGGGGGATCTCCTCCCAGATCTGGACCAGGGCATCACTGAGCTCCTGGACAGTCTGAGGTGCAACCTGGTGGCATTGGATGGGCCAAAACATAATGTCCCAGAGGTGTTCTATTGGATTTAGGTCAGGAAAGTGTGGTGGCCAGTCAATGGTATCAATTCCTTCATCCTCCGGAACTGCCTGCATACTCTCACCACATGAGGCCAGGAATTGTCGTGCACCAGGAGCCACTGTACCAGCATAGGGTCTGACAATGGGTCCAAGGATTTCATCCATGGATATGCCTCCCCAGACAATCATTAACCCACCACCAAACTGCTTATGCTGAATGATGTTACAGGCAGCATAATGTTCTCCATGGCTTCTCCAGACCCTTTCACTTCTGTCACGTGCTCAGGGTGAACCTGCTCTCATCTGTAAAAAGCTCAGGGCACCAGTGGTGCATCTGCCAATTCTGGTATTCTATGGCGAATGCCAATCGAGCTGCATGCTGCTGGGCAGTGAGCTCAGGGCCCATTAGAGGACATGGGGCCCTTGGGTCACCCTCATGAAGTCTTTCTGGTTGTTTGGTCAGAGACATTCACACCAGTGGCCTGCTGGAGGTCATTTTGTAGGGCTCTGGCAGTGCTCATCCTGTTCCTCCTTGCCCAAAGGAGCAGATACTGGTCCTGCTGATGGGTTATGGACCTTCTATGGCCCTCTCCAGCTCTCCTAGAGTAACTGCTTGTCTCCTAGAATCTCCTCCATGCCCTTGAGACTGTGCAGGGAGACACAGCAAACCTTCTGGCAATGACACGTATTGATGTGCCATCCTGGAGAAGTTGGACTACCTGTGCAACCTCTGTAGGGTCCAGGTATCGCCTCATGCTACCAGTAGTGACACTGACTGTAGCCAAATGCAAAACTAGTGAAGAAACAGTCAGAAAAGATGAGGAGGGAAAAATGTCAGTGGCCTCCACCTGTTAAACCATTCCTGTTTTGGGGGTCATCTCATTGTTGCCCCTCTAGTGCATCTGTTGTTAATTTCATTAACACCACAGCAGCTGAAACTGATTAACAACCCCTTCTGCTACTTAACTGACCAGATTAATATCCCATAAGTTTCATTGACTTTATGTTATACTCTGATTAAAAAGTGTTCCTTTAATTCTTTTGAGCAGTACTTAAAAACAGATCAATCAATAAGAATACTGCTTCGTTCAGCAATGCTTAAGTATGCATTGATTTATCCTTATTTACTATTTTTGGTTTTTCATTTAATTCTTCATATACTTATTTTTTCTAATTTGTTGTTTTTCTTTTTGTCTTGCAGTGTTTTTCTTTAACCTTTTGTAAATCACTTTGAGCTTAGTATCTTGTATGAAAATCCACTATAGAAATATATTCTGTGTTGTTATTTCTTATTCACCTTAAACTTTGGCATGCATGATGACATTTTGTAATAGCCTCATTGCAAGTTGAAGTAACTGTGTTAGAAAAAAAAAATACTTTGTCTAGAATGCAAAAGCAAATCAGAAAAAGATGGAACGGTAATGAAAAAAAAAAAACAGTGATTCTTTAATTTGACTTTTATTTCATTGCACACAGTATGAACCAACATACATCATGTTTTGTCTGGTCAACTCTTTTCCTGTATTTCAGACCTACAACACATTCCAACAAAGGCTGGGATGGGGTAAATTAGGACCAGTAGTGAGGAAAAAAAAAATAACAATAATGATGTGATTTAAAACAAGTATACTTGAAAGGCTGTATCCATGAAAGGCTAAGTCTTTGAGGGGCAGAGATGGGCAGATGATCTCCAGTTTGTCAAAACATACATAAGAAGATTATTGAAATGTTTTTTCATATTTCTCCCTGTATTGTGATATCTTAAAGTACCTTACTTATCCATTATCATAACCTTCTGAATTGCAAAAATTCTAACCCACACTCAATAACTCATAAGTGCCTTATTTGGTTTATAATTTGAGAAAAAAAACAAGTATCTCTGTTAAGAACAATCTGAAACTTGTTTACAAATTTGCCAAGAATTTATTAATCCTTTTCTAAAATAAACAAGCTGTTCCTTTGAATACCATTTTTACATCTCAACTAGGGGGTGCACCTCCTGCTCACTTCACTCAACAACCCCCCCAGCCTGTTCTACACGGCAGCTACTTTGTGTTTCTGCCACTCACGTTGTGAAGAAGGGGGCTGAACGCACCCCAAGGAGATGCAGTCGTTACTCCGAAACCCCCTCTTAAACGGTGATACAATGGAAAACAAATAGGTTTTTTTTACCTCCTCTTTGCTCGATCAGCTGTTGACTGGCTGCTGCTGTATTACATACAGTGCTTCGAACATTTAAAAGACTGTAGAGCAGCTGTCTTACTTTTAGTCTTTTTTCCAGCCCCAGGCATGATTGAATCTCTTGGCGCAACAAAGTCTAGTCTCGCGGGATGTGAGTTCACATTAAAGTTTGATAAATTCTCAAAAGAATGACACCAAACATATATATGTAGGTTTTAAAATAAGCCCGATTTAAAGAGTGACAAAAAATGTGACATCAAAACGTTACATAAAATCGTTGCACAAAATCATTGCTCTTTTAGGCTTAGGATTTTATATATAGAGAGCAGATATACTATACATGAGAGTATGCTTCAAACAGTTTCCTCACCTAACAAAAGCATATTTTATGTAACCCAGTGTCTAATTTGCTGTCCATATTAGAAGGACATAACCCTCCTAGACTGCTGTAATTTTAGCTGCTCATTTTAAAAGATTTTATATCAGCTATTAAGTCTTCAAGACAATAATGGAATGCAGAAGGAAGCTGACTATGGATAAATTTTAACGTATATTAAGAACTGTTTCTTTACACAGAGGTATGAAATAGTGAAATTTAAAGAGGACCTTCAAATTTTGACTTAATAGGAATAGGATAAGAACAGCTTTTTTTTAATGAACATAGGACTTACAGTAGGTTCTTATCATGCAGACATAGGATTCAGCTCCCTAGACTTTGTAATAGAAAAAGTGGATTCACAAAATTATAAGGAGGAGTAAAATGCCAGCATGTTCAAATATAGGACTAAAACTTTTATTTATTATGGTAAATAAATGTAATTTGTGTAAAAGATAGAAGCAATACATACTATTGTGAAGATAATTCCAGAAGTATAGGGTATGAGACTAAGATATTATCAAATGAAAACATAACAGAGCTTATTTAATGGGTAACAATATACATTATGGGAATGACAATTATTGTGAGTTTTTGAAATTAATCTTGCGCAATATAAATGATTAGGAGAATGACAGTAACTCAGTGAAGATTGATAGAGGAAATGTTAAAAGGCATGTAAAGGATGATAGTGCTAGATAATATCCCATAATGAAGGCCTTCTGGTCAGACTGACAGTTAAGAAAGAAGGCATAATAGAAAAAACAGTCACACCCATAATCCAACAGTCATTTTTAAATGGTATTATTTTGAGTACGCAAAATACTGAGAAAAATCAGTGAGACACTCTCTCGGAAAACATGGTGTGTATATTATATAAGTATACATAAATATGAAAAATAGTTCACATGGAATATTAAATTTAAGAGAAAGACTTCAAGCTGTGTTGAACAATTATTTGCTTATGAATAGCAAGTATTTTGCACAAAGCCATTGAAAAAGGTTGTTGTTAGATTGTACAGTTCCTTCAAACAACAGTGAACTAAATAAAAGTAATAATAAAAGTATTGATGCCCCTTACTGAGTGTTTCATGCTGGGAAGTTTGAGATAGTAATTTCTCTATACAAACCTTAGTAATTGGGATCTTTCAGCCAGAAAATTCAATATATTGAGAATCAGCCATTCAGGAAATCTAAGGGCTTGTGTATTCTCCCTGGAGAGAGAAGTAGCACAGTTAGACATTTAGCTGTTTCTCACATTGTATAATGTGTCTAATTACCAGTTCAATTCCATCAATTTCTTTCAACATGTGAAAACATGCAAATTGAAAAAAGCAGTCATGTTATTAAAACAAGTCACACACTCTGGTCCATTATTTGTTTTGTAATAAGGTGCAAATTGCACTGCTACCAAAGAGCATAAACATATGCACAGTATAGAATCCACTGATCATCCTGGGAAAAAAACTCTATTGTATTATAATAATACTTTTTTTGCTTATTGGTTTCACTGATATATGTTTAAAGTGGCCACAACACCACAACAGTCACAAATTAAACTTTGCATTTTTAATATTATTGCATTTTCACTAATTTGACTTTTCTCCTAAATAAACAAACACAGCCTTTGGTGCTAATGGTGTGTGTTTGCTTTACTTTACTACTTTTGAATAACCTTTAAGTGTAAAAGCTTACAATGCAAGTTATGTTAAAATGACGTAATTATACATAATAGCATATTGAACGGACAGTATTACGAAAGATATTCTAAGATATTATAGACTGAACAGTTTAATGAAATAATGAAATGAAGGAAGCATGTCATTGCGTCCAAAACATTTTCAAAGATTTGTGTTTATAGAAATAATGTCTGAGTGACTTCTGTAATTATATTACAAAATTAATGACTTATTATCAATAGCCACATTGTAGGGAAACTAAAAAACTGCAATTCACATTAACAAGTAAACAAAAGGCCCTGTGATTTAATATCTAGAAAAGGTACAGTTGTTCCGAATTCTAATTCACTTTGCTGTATGCATGGAAGACAGACAAGTTTGCACTTCCCTTACTCTTATCATTGTTATTTACTTCATTACAGCCTCCATTCTTTCAAATTCTTTCAGTGAGGAAGAACATAATTGTACTCAGTCAAGTAAGTCATCATTCTTACTTCAAAAATTGCATTTTGTAAATTGTGTACTTTTTCTAGTTTTATTCTTTATATTTCTGATGTATTAATATGAACATAGAACTGAAACTTTTAACCCTATGTAGAAAAAACATTGTTACTGTATTCCAGTTTTTTTTCCAATGAAAACTATTTACAGTATTTTAATTTCTGTTCATCTGTTAACTCCCAGGACAATCTTTCTTTTAGAAATGTATTAATTCCATTTTTGAATAAAAATGTGTTTTTTCTCACAAGTGCTAACATGCATTGTAATACATTATAGTAACTTAATACCTTAATTTTAAAATTCTGGCTCATGATTTTTTTGCAAACATTTCTGGCAAATAATTTATATTTTAAAGCATTCACATATTTTTGAATGTATTACAAATAACAAACATTCGTTTATCAAACAGATGTAATGACCTATTACTTGTAATGCTAAAGATCTGCAAGTTTGATGCCATGCTGAGAATCTATGCTGTCATACATTAGTTACTTATGATACTGATACAAGATGAGTTATGCACAATGCAGCATTAAAGTTTGAAGCACAAAAGCAACAAACATAACATGTACATGGGATTCCAGGGAGACAGTCCTGAATCATTTCGGTCTTCCAGGATATTTTTTTCAAAGGTGCTTAGGTCCAAAGTCAGCAGTTTCTTACATAAAGCAGAATTCTTTACTGGGGCAAGTATAATACATTTTAGCAGCCTGCTAAAATCAGCATTTGGGTGCACTGCTATAGTCTGTGAATAACTACTTGGGTGTTCCAATAAAAAATGAATTATTTTTGATATGTAAAACAGTAGGCATAATAGCTGTGTTTAGTGTGGATATGTCAGAGATTCAGATTCAGTACATCATATGTATGGAGTTTACATATTCTTCATATCTACTGTGGTTCACTGCCACATCTCAAGGATTTCTGTTAGTTGGTTGATTAGTTGGTGATTCAAAACTGGCTTCCTAAGACTAGATGGAGAAGGTATGTGTTTGAGCTAGTGGCCTTTCCAGGATTGGTCATTGTTTAATGCGAGAATAGAATCAAACACTATGACTGTGTAGTTAAGAAAGTAGTTATGATAAATGGATGGATACATAAATTATAACTAAAATTAACCTGGATTTAAAAAAATCATTAATGTTTTTTAAAGGTCATTCATGATAGAAATGTGCTTTTCTTAAGAGTTAATTCATGTTTTTCTTTGTGTCTACTTAAGATTAATGTACAATTATTGCAGCTGTATGGTCACTATAACTTTGAATTGTGTGGTTAATGGGCAAAAAGTGTATAAGGTTTGAGTGTGCCTGAGCTATGGCCTTGACCGGCAGGGAAGCTAACATGAAATAGTACAGGTCTCAAAAACAATTCTGAATGTATAGAATGCTGCTCAAGTACTCCTAATTAATGATGTTCCAATACTGAAAAATGTCTGTAATTATTAATTCAATAAAGTTTTTCAAGGAGAGCTGCATCAGGTAATTTTATTAAGATACTATGTATTCATTTGAATCAGTCACAAGATTTTGCCTCATTTGTGCAGAAATTCATTATTTCAAACAGAAACTAAAGTTTAATATGGAAATGTAATCTTACTTATGCTAATATAGGGATGCTTAACGTTTACTGATACTGATCTAAGTAAAATTTAAAAAAATCTAAAACGCTGAACAAAAGTTATTTTTTTCATATATCCAAATTTACATGTACAGATATGCCCTCAAAGTCCTATGTTTCACAAGGGTGGGACTGTTTACCTAAATGATGAACTACTACTACCTGCCGACTATGAAACAGTGCCAGACAGGATGATATATGGTGGTATAGTTACTATTTGTCAACTGCCAGTGAAGATAGCCCTGACTAGTGTATGCATTAAAATGCTTGCTATTTATACTGCCAGAACCCATTCAGATGGCACAGTTGAGGTGAAATTTTTTACGCTCTTGGTTTTCCTAAAGGACACAGTCTTTTTTCACTCTCTCAGTTTAATGATAAGCTGTGGATAGTGAATACAAGACTGTCAAATAATATATTTTATTAACTTGCAAATAATCACTATGCTTTAAAGGCAAATTTGACAAAGATCTTAAGTGGATACTGACCTGATTTCTTCTAAATGCTGGGATTTGGATGAGTTTTCAAGTGCTATGCACTGTAATGCATTGAACTTATGTATTGCCTCTTCTGATGGACAACTGAACAGTCTTTAAATTTAAAGCCAACTGGTGAGTTCATATGCTCCATTTTACTTTAATACTTATGTTAGTAATAAAAAACAGAAAATCCACAAACAGTTTGGTTTTCAAAAAGTAATTTACTGTACATTACATCTGATTAAAACACTGTTTAAAAACTAACTTAGGAGCATGCACATTGCAAAAATGAATCATCTTACATTAACATCCATTGCAAAGGAGCAACATTTAGTTACTGTTTAGTATAAAGTACATTAGACTGAAGTAAAATAAAATGCATTTACATTTAAAGGACAGGGCAGCTATCAGCATTTTAGCTAACTTTCCAGATTTGTTGAATTTTTTTTTTTATACTGAGCCATAATTTATGTACTTTCTTTTTTATTATTTTATTTTATTTGAAGAAAATATCAGAATTAATCTCAAACCTGAGAAAAAGAAAAGAAAGCCAACAGCATAGGCAAAAATAGAAAAAAGAAAAGCAAAGGAGGGAAAATGTCCTTTTATTTACTCTCTCTATATATAAAATCTTAAGCCTAAAAGTGCAACGATTTTATATGACTTTTTATGTCACTTTTTTGTCACACTTTAAATCCGGCTTATTTTAAAACCTACATATTGGTATCATTCTTTTCAGAATTTATCGAACTTTAATGTGATGTTGTTAGATTTTCAGATACTTATTCCGTTTTTAAATTATGAACTAAAATATCAAGAAAGTCCTGGTTTTTAATATCAAGAAAATCGTGGTTTTTATTTTTGATTAAATAACTTTCTTTGACAGGAACAAAATATTAAAAAAAAAAAAATCTATTCATAACACCAATGTTTGTATTTAGGTGATTTAGTCAGCTGAAGGTCGAGTTACACCATAACTGGGGGTTGGGAGCCAAAGGTGCCAGAGGGGCTTGCCCCCCTAGTTCTGATATAAAAGCTTATTCTAAAATTGTGTTAGTTAAATCTTGTGATAGTTTTAAAAAAAGTTTTAAAGTAGTATATAACATAAAAAGTGGGATGGGATTCTTAAAGTTAAGCAAGATAAGTCTACATGCTAATAGTGTGGTATAGTCAATTACGCGTATATTCTATTTTTCGTTCTCCACTTTAAGCCCATCAGGGAGTACACCCAACACAGCTGTTAATTGGTTAGGAGTGATTGTGACACTGAGGCTGTCTGATAAGGATTCAAAGATTTTTTGTCCAAAATGATGTTAGTTTGGTGCACTTCCAAATCATGTGGCCCAGAGGGTGTGGAGCTTCTGTGATTTCACTGCTTACAGGCTGGATACATTTTGGGCAATTTTAAACAAGATAAATGTGATTGATAAAAGATTTTAAGTTGAATGATTTCATGCTTTGTGCATATGGAGACAGTGTATGCTTCATATGCATGGCTGCTTTCCAGTCCTTTTCTGAGATATTTTCCCATTGCAACCTAGGATGTTTGAAAGTAAGAGATGTTTTTGTATATGGTTGATATGCTGTCTTTGAGACTGATCAATATTTCTCCTGGAACAGGAATGGGTGGAAGGTGTGGACAATTGGGTAGGTTTCTTTTAGCAAAATATCTGATTTAAAAAGTATTGGAAAAGTTGTGCTGCTGGGAAGTTAAACTTGAAGTATAATCTATACTAATAAAAGGCAAAGCCCTCACTGACTCACTGACTGACTCACTCATCACTAATTCTCCAACTTCCTGTGTAGGTAGAAGGCTGAAATTTGGCAGGCTCATTCCTTACAGCTTACTTACAAAAGTTGGGCAGATTTCATTTTGAAATTCTACGCGTAATGGTCATAACTGGAAGCTATTTTTCTGCATACACTGTAATGGAGTTCAGCTGGAAAGCCGTGGGGGCAGAGTTTCTTCTGACATCATCACGCCTCCCACGTAATCACGTGAACTGACTGTCAACGCACTACGTAGAAAACCAGGAAGAGCTCCAAAACGCGCTGAAGAAAACATGCAGTATATAATTGAGAAGGCAGAGAAACAATAAGAAGCGAGCGAGTGACAAATACACTGATTCCTCCAGGCACTACTTACAAAAGGTTACATTGACAATCTCACAGATGAGAAGCTTCGATGCATGTGCTCCATAACGCATTAAAAAAAGGTTACATTGGGGAACTTGTGTCAATGCATGATTTCCTGGTACACCGATTACATTGATCAGCGCTTCCCAAAACCTGACGGTCATAACTAGAACCTTCTTTCCTATACAGTACTGTATACGGCCATAGCGGCAACTCGCTCGCCGTGGGAGGCATGGCGGCTGAAGGAATGTGCTTAGCATATTCATAAGTAAGGCTGCTGCGCAACTCAGCACGCCTCGACAATCGCGCAGATGAGAAGCTTCGATGCATGTGCTCCATAACGCATTAAAAAAAATAATGCATTTAATCACAGTTTCAATTCCAAGCAAAGGGGAACTTGTGTCAATGCATGATTTCCTGGTACACCGATTACATTGATCAGCGCTTCCCAAAACCTGAGTACTGTATATAAAGACGGTCTTGGAATATTCGGAATATATAATGTAAGCGCTGGATAGTCAAAACTGTATGCAAAGATGCCTACATTTAACTTACATTCCTACCAAAGACATTTCTATCGACTAAATAAAAATTCCTTCTATTTAAAATTTAAATAGAACTTGGAACAGATGTTCATAATATCCACGCAGACTTGCACGTGAGAGCGGGAGTCATCCGTTTTAAATAAATTAAGATTTTGTACAAATAATGTTTTTCATTTTTCTTCCTTGTTGGATTATGGCACCCCCAGCAACAGTTGCTCATATAGCAAAGTGTAAAATGTTATCTATAATTTTATTTTTTTTTGTTATGGACTTCCCCAAAACTGTTGATCCCTGTAAATAGTTTATAGTATAACAACACTATAATCTGTTGTAGCACGAGCGTTAATTAGCATCACACCTCACAACCTGCGTGTACCACGTTTTTGGCTCTAACGCTAGAAGCGCGGTGGATGCTGTGGGGGTAAGTTCTGGTTTCTGTTTCTTTCCCGATATTTTTTTTTTCATTTACTTTGTGTTAATAATTTATAATCGATTTAATTTATTACTAATTATAGGCAGAGGAAAGAAGACGTGTATGTGACGCTCTATTTCTTTCTTTTTGTTTTGCAAAGATATGCTATATAAATATATATATATATTTTCTTTTCATTTGTTAAGAATAGATATGACAACAACACTCATATCAATGACAAAACAATTACATTAACAATCATGTTATGTTTTTTTTTTTAATTTTTCCTTTTCTTTTTCATAACTTCTTTTACACACTACTTCTCCGCTGCGAAGCGTGGGTATTCTGCTAGTTGTTTATAAGATGAAAAAACATTATCTATGTACAGTTTGCTAAGTGTTTTAATCCCAAATGTTTTCCAAAGATTAAATACTGTAGGGGCTTGAGAGAATTGAAAAAGGTGATTATCGTGAAGAGAAGCAACAGATAAAAGCTTCTCTGCTTTAAAGTGCAAACCTGCATTGGTTCCATATTCTGAGTGATTGATGGACAATTGGATTATTAGTTTATTTACAATAATTAGTATATCCTGTGGCACAAAGCAGGACATAGAGTATAAAGAAGTACAGCAAAATTGTATTTTTATACTTTTTGAGAAGAGATTCACACCGGAGAGAAGAGCTTGCAGAACTCTTTGTCATTCCAGCTTGTTATGTGCTTGTTATAGAGTTTAGCATTCTTATTGTTTGTGGAAAGATGCTACTGCACATTTTGGATGGTCTTGATTTTATGGAACAACATCTCATTGGCTATCTTGAAATGAGTGCATGAGAGTTGGTGTTAAGCTCTCACTACCCAGGAGGTTGTCAGAAGCTTTTAAGTGGTTGAATCTATATGGCTGTCACTGTTTTGGCAGATGGACATTTCCTGTTTTACCATTCTCTGTCTGCCTTGACAACAAAATTTTCCACAAAAAAAAGTTTTTTTTAAAAAGAACAGTTACCTTCCAACCTTCTACTAAAAGGTAAACCAGACAGCAGTGCGCCCTGTCCTATTCTTTTTACAAGATGATGGGAGATACACATGGAATGAGTACTTCCTCAGTCTGCCACTTAGTTGTCAGTGTTTGAGAACCTTAACTTTCTATTTAAGATTAGATTAGATTAGATAGATACTATATTAATCCCAAGGGGAAATTCACATAATCCAGCAGCAGCAGCATACTGATACAAAAATAGTAATAAAAATGCAGGTATAAAAACAGACAATAACTTTCAATAATGTTAATGTTTACCCCCCCGGGTGGAATTGAAGAGTCGCATAGTGTGGGGGAAGAACGATCTCCTCAGTCTGTCAGTGGAGCAGGACAGTGACAGCAGTCTGTCATTGAAGCTGCTACTCTGCCTGGAGATGTACAAGAACAAAAGGATTTCCTTACCTGAGATGGATTGACATCCCCTCCTTGGATTCCTACCTTGTATAGGATGTTTATTGGGATAGGATCTGGCTTTCCTATGGCCTTTTCCTGGATAAACAGGTTTAGAAAATGGATGGATTGATTTCTTCCCCTTAATCTGTAAATCTGTCAAGACAGGAATGTTGTTGGGAAACGTCTGGGAGCAAAACACAATGTATCAGAGGTTTGCATCAGTCAAGTGTCAGTACAGTATTCTCCTGTCGCTAAAACTAGACATCTTTTTATGACAAGAGTCATAAAAAGGTTTGGGACAGCCACCCGTGTATTGGTATCCTGGCTGCAAAGTTGCAACAGCACTGATGTGCACAAAACCGAGTCCAAAACAGAACTGAGGGAATACAGAGAAGGTGGAGGCTTTTAAAGGGGAAGACAGGAAGTGAGATCAAAGGGGTCGGGCTCATAGGGGTCTTCAGTCATAGGCTCGCGCCCGGACGTGACAACAAAGTGGCTGGAGCCGGCAAGGTCTTCTTCCATAGGCTCGGACCCGGAAGTGATGTCAAGAGGGCCAGGTGGAATCTCCCATGAATGGTCTGCAGGAAAGGGAGAAAAAGAGTCAGTGCACTCTGCCACATCTCGGTCTGATTCAGAATTGTCCTTACTCAAGCCCTTTATCTGCCTACCATGCGCACGTGTATGACAAGGCCACCCTCCTCAGCCCAGACCCATCGGGTCGGGCGACCCTGACCGAGAGGTCGTGAACCTGAGAAAGGGCATCGGCATTGGCATGAAGAGAGCCCCGAAGATGATTGAGTGAAAACTTGTATAGCTGGAGGTCAAGAAACCACTGGGTGACCCGCGGATTCGACTCCTTGTGCAGGGTCATCCACTGTAAAGCTGCATGGTCCGTGACAAGGGTGAATTCCCGGTCCAACAGGTAGTACCTCAGCTGAGTAATTGCCCATTTAATCACCAAATACTCCCTCTCCACTGCCACTAGGGAATCCAATCAGGAGCCCGGGATTCCCGGACATTTTTCATTCCTGCATTCCCAGGAATGAAACTGCTGCAATTCCCGGGAAACTGGGAATGGCCAAGCTCACATATATAGCATGTAAAAGTGTAAAAATCAATCAAGAAATAGTTGAATAGTTATAGTTGAAATTAATTAAGTGGCACGGTTTTTTGGCCCACGGTGTAGTGTTTTGCAGATTAATTAAGTCAACCAGCAGCAGTCGTCAGTCTCCCGGCTCCGACTGAGTATAGTGGACTGGGAGGAATCTGCATTCGGCAGCTCACGAATGCCAGGACGGGGCAGACTTCATTAACGTCTGTCAGACAACAGCTTTGAAAGCAACTTGAAATTGCAATGCGTCAGTCTGTTGCATCCGAATTATCTATGCCAAGAAACTTGCCATCACAGAATGATGACAAGAAACTGGATGCATCAGTAAAAGCTGAAATGGCGGTGCTTCTGAGCAATGGCAAGCACAGGCGTTGTTTAGAACAAGTGTATCAGTATCTGATCAGGTAGATCGTGTTGCATTCGAAAAAAAAATTTTTAAACTTTAGTCTATCATATATCCTCCCTATGGCATTTGCCACTTGATTGACATACAGGGCGGCCAGTCTACGATCTTTCCTTCTAACACACTAGTCATCCCACAGGCACCTATATAATCAGATTGTGATTCAGACTATGATTGCCAGGAGTGTAATAACACCGACTTATTGTACATGCTGTCAAATAAATGAACCACACACCGTGGCTTCGCCTCTGACGATAACGTCCAAGGTTCGATTCCCGAGAGGATATATATATATATATACAGTATATATATACATACACACACACACACACACACACACACACACATATATATATATACATATACACATATACACTGGGGTGTGGCTATGACTGATTACAGGGAAGCAGCTGGAGCCCATCCGGGTTCCCATATAAGGGGCCGTCTCCCTCCAGTCAGCAGTGGATGTCGGGTGGAAGAGGACAGAGCTGGAGAGAGGACGGGAGGTGGCCAGGAGAAAGGCATTGGACTTGTGTGGCCTGGACAGTTGGGGGAACGGTGCAAGAGGCACTGGGGGTGCATGTGAGCAAAATTTGTAAATAATTCATGTAAATAAATGGTGTGTGGTGAAACTATGTTGTCCGTCTGCCTGTGTCCGGGTCCCAGTTCACAATATATATACATATATACACATATACACACACATATATATATATACACACACATATACACATATATATATACATACATATATATATATATATATATATATATATATATATATACACATATATATTGTGAACCCTGCCCGGACACAGACAGGCGGACATGTTGTTTTCCGCCACCACACGTTTATTTTCCACAAATATTTACAAGTTAAATGTCACTAAGACACAGTCCGTGCTCAAACACAAACCCTACACACAGTCCTGGCCACTCAATGCCTGCTTCTCCGGGCCGCCTCCAATCTCCTCTCGTGCCTCGTCCTTCTTCCACCCGACTCCAGCCTCGACTGACAGGAGACGGTCCCTTTTATTCATGTCCCGGATGAGCTCAAGGTGTTCCCGACACTCCCCCGTTGGCCACGCCCCAGCGTGGGAAGTGCCGGCTGTTCTCCGCAGCTCACTGGGTGTCCTTTTAATCTTCCCTCCAGCATATATATATATATATATATATATATATATATATATATATTAGGGTGGTACTCGAAAAATGTATCTAATTAATTAGAGGCTTTGTAATTAATTAATCTTGATTAATCACATGTAATCACACAAGAAAATTTGTCCCAAAGCGCAAATATTTTTTTTTAATTTAAAAGGGTTTTAGTGGGCGACAGAATCAAATAATAGACATGGACATGAATATTGTAAACTCAAGGTCTTTTAATTTCTGAAAAAAAAATGCATTTAAACTGCATTTCAGTTCAAAACAGAAACAAAAATATCATCCCTGGCTAAAATTGGGCAGACTTAAAAATAAAGTGGTATTCTAAATACTTTAAGTACATGTTCAGAATGGCATTGTCTTTAAATAATAATAACTAAAAATTCAACATAAAGTGCAGTTTTTCTTCGTAAAAAAATAAGGCAGAAACATAAAAGGTAATTTGACCAGCTTCACCTTTAAACTCCGAGTAACCTTAGCCAAAATTATTTATTACATTAGGCTAAAACAGTGTGATCATTGAACATTCTGTAATTAGATGTAATTAAAATTACTAACGGTCACGGAAGTCCAATGAGCCCCAGTAAGAGTCCGCTTTCTGTAATGCATCTAAATTTGCTTGCTTTTCAGTGTTATAAAACTGTTGAATTTTACTTGAAATAGTCTTTCGGCCTGGCAGTTGGAAAGCTGGATAATCTGATGCTAACTGTAGCACATTTTCCAACCCCCTATCTTCCACCACTGTTAGTGGTCTACAGTCCAAAGCAATCCATTTTGTGAGAGAATTTGTAAGTTTGACCGATGCTGACTTACGAATTTTGGTCCTGAAGCCAGTCATTTCATCAGGCTGCCGACACCTTTTGTTGGTACTCAAACTCGTACTGCTAGTGCTAACAGCATACACAGTTTCTGTGCTCGCTGTAACATGTTTTGCATTTAGATGGTACTGTAAGGTCGAAGTGCGTCGGTGGTATGCAAACTCCTTTTTGCACAGTTTGCACAAAAGCACGCTTTTATCAAGGCTTCCGTCGGGTAGTCTTTCGAAGTGAAATTTACCTCCGATCAGTTCTAGCAGCGCGCTTTCTTCAGACTCTTTCATTTTTGTAGCTCTGATGTGTGCATCAATGTATTCAGTGTACCAGGAAATCATGCATTGACAAAAGTTCCCCTTTGTTTGGAATGCAAAGTGTGATTAAATGCGTTATTTTTTTTTATGCGTTATGGAGCACATGTATCGAAGCTTCTGAGCTGTGCTTGTGCTAAGAAAAGGAAACATTTTAAAAATAACGTAATATGATTGTCAATGTAACCTTTTGTAGGGTGTGTCCCTAAGACTTATCAATTGTCATCGCGAAGCAGAGCCTTACTGGAAATTGGAGGCATTTGAATTGAAATGGGAGATCAGAGGGTGTTACGGGGATGCGAGGAATACAAACTCTCTCCCCTGAGCAACCGCCAGTAAAAATAGTTGCCTCAATTAGGTTCTTTTGCAGACACGTGACCTGAAGTCTCGTGCTGTTACAAAGTCTCAGTGGCTATAAGGTTTTCAGTAATATTAGTGGTGTCCCAACCCTCAAAATTAGATTATGCTCAGTAGTGCCTGGAGGATTCAGAGTGTGGAGAAGCCCTAGAGACAGCGTGTGTATTAACTTATGGATTTTTCTGTGAGTATTTGGTGGCAGCGTCACAACGTTGCTTCCGCAAGACCGCGTTAGCTGCGGAGCTCCGCTCAGATCGAAATGAAGTGAATGGGAGGGGAGATGCTGACATAACTTCCCCCCCGCCTTAACTGTCAATCCCCCCCACAAACACAGTCTCTCGAAATTTGCATAAGCACAGTCCTTCACCAGCAATTTTAACTTAGTTAGAAAGTGATCAAAACTCTCGTTTATACCCTGCGTCCTCTCATTAAACTTGTATCCCACGAATATCGTGCTAGTCATGGCATGACAAACGCCAGCGGCAGCCTGTCTATGAACTTAATTTAAGGAGCGTGTCTACAAACTTAATTTAAACTTACGGTTTACACCGTGCTTTGTTTCCGCAGTAGCTTTACTTATGAATATGCTTGTATGTGTCACTCTCTTGATATTCTTTTTCTGCCTTCTCAATTGTGTAAAGCGTCTTTTCTTCAGCGCTCTTTGGAGCTCTGCCTTGTTCTCTACGTACTGCGATCACAGTCAGTTCACGTGATTACGTGGGAGGCGTGATGATGCGAGACACAACTCCGCCTCCCACGGCCATCGAGAAGCAGTCTATTACAGTATATGGACAACAAAATAGGTTCCAGTTATGACCATTACGCGTAGAATTTCGAAATGAATGAAACCTTCCCAACTTTTATAAGTAAGCTGTAAGGAATGAGCCTGCCAAATTTCAGCCTTCTACCTACACGGGAAGTTGGAGAATTAGTGATGAGTGAGTGAGTGAATGAGTGAGTGAGTGAGTGCTTTGTCTTTTATTAATATAGATAAGTGTTGGTTCTAAAACCATTCACATGTGAGATGCCCGTGCACTGTATCATCCACGGGAATGACATGCAGGATTCCCGAATTCCCAGGAATGGATAAACCCATCCGGGAATGGATTCCCTAACTGCCGCATACCTGGTCTACCGGTCCAACAGTTTCCGGCTCAGGTACATGACGGGATGTTCCACACCGTTGACGTTTTGGCTCAGCACGGCCCCCAGGCCTGTGTCCGAAGCGTCCGTCTGGAGGATGAAAGGTAAAGAAAAGTTAGGTGCTTTCAAAACGGGCAGACGTAAGGGCCTGCTTCAAGTCACTAAATAGAGTGCCTGTCTTGTCAGTCCATACCACAATGTTTGGGGCCCTCTTTTTTGTCAAATCAGTCAAGGGCACCACTCACTCTGAGAACCGGGGCACAAACTGACAGTAGTACCCCGCCAGCCCTAGAAAGGCTTGGACCTGCCTTTTGGATTGTGGACGAGGCCATTTCAAAATTGCATCTACTTTGGAGCACTGTGGCTTCACGGTACCCTGACCCACCAGGTAGTCTAAATACTTGGCTTCGTTCAATCCAAAGAAACATTTCTTTGGATTAATTTCGAAGTCCAGCCTCACCAAGTGTTCGCAATACTGCTTTTACCTGCTCTAGGTGTTCCGTCCATGTGGTGGAATAGATGACCACGTCATCCAGGTAGGTAGCACTATATGAGTTCTGGGGCCTGAGCAATTTGTCCACCAGACGCTGGAAAGTTGCCGGAGCCCCGTGTAACCCAAATGGAAGGACACGATACTGCCGGTGTCCGCTGGGGTACTAAACACAGTTTTAACCTTTGTGAAGTCCGTTAAAGGAACCTGCCAGTACCCCTTTGTCATGTCCAGCGTGGTCAAATACTGAGCTTGTCCTAGCCCCTCGAGGAGGTTGTCCACTTGTGGCATTGGTTAAGCATCAAATTGGGAGACTTGATTAAGCCGACGAAAGTCATTGCAAAACCTCCAACTCCTGTCAGGCTTATTGACCAAGATGATGGGACTGGACCAGGGACTATGACTTTCCTCTATTACTCCTAGTTCCAGCATGTGCTTGATCTCAAGCTCCACTTCAGCTGTTTTTGCCTCGGGAAGGCGATATGGACATTCTCAGACTAAAACCCCGGGCTCTTTCACAATGTCGTGCTCAATCAGAGAGGTCCTTCCGGGGTTTTCACTCACTACCTATAGGACAGACAGGATAACTGTTTCCAGCTCCCGTCACTGTCTGGGACTTAAATCCACACCAAAGTTAAGGCTACTCACGTAAGCAAAGAGTGAGCGGGGCTGATTGGAGGGGGTATCAGGATCCCTATCCTTCCATGGCTTCAGCAGATTTACATGATAAACCCGCTCCCTTGGCCGATGATTTGGTTGACTCACTGAATAGCTGACGAGTCCTTTCCTCTCCTTAACTTCATATGGACCTTGCCAATGGGCTGTAACTTAGAGTGGGATGTAGGTACTAGAACCATGACCCGATCACCCAGGCGGAACTCACGGGGAGACGTGCCTCGGTCGAATATCGGACCTGTGCTGCTTGAGCCTCTTCCATGTGAATTTTAAGGATGGGCTGGATTTTACCAAATCTATTGCATAATTACGCAGTATACTCCAATATATTTGTAGACGGAAGGGCATCTTCTTCCCATCCTAACTTTAAAATGTCTAATATGCCCCGGGGTTGTCACCCATACAATAATCCAAAAGGGTAGAACACCGTAGAGGCTTGTGGGACTTCCCGATAGGCAAAAAGGACGAGGGGGAGGAGCTGATCCCAGTTCCTTCCATCCTTGTTGACCACCTTACAAAGCATTTGTTTGAGAGTCTGATTAAATCTCTCTACCAGACCGTCGATTTGAGGATGATACACCACAGTCTTTAAATGCTTTATTTTAAGTAACTTGGCAGTGTCCTTGAATGTCTCCGAGGTAAAAGGCGTCCCTTGGTCCATCAGAACTTCCTTAGGGATGCCGAGTTGCGCAAAGACCCTTTCCATTTACCGTGAGATGACGTGAGAGCTTCGGGGTATTTGGAAGCATAATCCACGAGGACTTAAATGTACTTGTGTCCTCGGGCTGAGGGCTCTAGGGGTCCGACTAAATCAACCCCAATTCTGTGAAATGGGACATCAATTAAGGGAACAAGAACAAGAGGAGCACGGCCCATCCTAGGAATTTGTCGCAATTGACACTCCGGGCAGGAAGTGCAAAAGCAACAAACCTTCTCATTGATTCTCACCTAATAAAAGTGGAGCTTGAACCGCTCCAGGGTTTTCTTGGTGCCCAAATAGCCACCTAGGAAGTAGGCGGGTGCTAACTCACAGACCTGCAGCCGGAACGTCTGTGGGATTATCAGTAGTCTTTGCTACTGCCCATCATGCTCTGCTACACGATACAGAAGGTCGTTTTCCAACACAAAGTGAGGACCCTGTGGCACTCACTTGACTGGTGAGTGCGCTGGCCGTTGAGCAGGACCACTGCATTTTTGGCAAACTTAAGGTAATTGTCGTTCCACTGCTCCCTTTTAAAAGAATCTGGCGTTTCTCTAAATTGAAACTGCAAAAGGGAGAGAGGGTCCAAGCCAACCTCAAGTTGTGTGGTTTCCTCCCATTCAGTCTCGGCACTAGTGGATGACTTATCGGCATGTGATGCTCTGGGAGTTGCCACGTCACTCAGGAGGGCTGCTTTGTCTCTCTCCACCGGCTGGTTACACGGCGTGGAGGCAGCTTGAGATGGCTCATCCCCATCTACAACTAGGCCTAAGTTAAAACCAGGAGTGGTATGTGTCTCACCGCTTTTAATTTTAGACCAGTCCTACCCCAGTATCACTGGATGTGGTAGATTTGGCAGGACCGCCACGGTTAATTTCTGTACCGATCCTCCGCAACTGATGACACGGGTGGCAGACCTGTACCAGCCAATTTCTCCGTGGACTGGTCTTAATTTTTAACCACTATTGCGGCAGCACAAACCGGCGAGCAACAATGGTAATGTTGCTGCCGGAATCAAATAAGGCTGTGTTTTTGTACCTGTTTACGATAACCATGCCTGTGTGTGGGAACGCCAACAGTTAGTCAGAGCACACCAACCCGTCCTCCCCCTCCACCTACATTTCTCCTCGTTCCCAAGCGGTTTGTGCGCCAGCACCTCTGGGGATGTCGCGACAAGGTCTGGGATGTACGGGGTGGGGGACTAGGTTTGGGATGTACTCCAGCTGAGTTTGATTAAGGGACAGTTCTGCTCCCGCAGATTATGAGGCTGTCCTATGTGTCTCCAGGAGATCTATGAGGTCTGTCATGTTCTTAAACGGTTTACCCAAGACCGACTGGGTGAAGCCACGAGGTAGTGCTTTCAGGAGCAGGTAGCAGACCAAATGCTCTATTATTTGGTAGGGCTTGTTCTCATGTGGCCGTAATCACTGCCCTACTATTGCCCATAAGGACCAGGAATGTTTGTGGATTGGCCACACTGGGTCAAACCTCCACTTTCTCACTTTAGACACCTACCAGTCTGGGGCACCCATAGGTGGAAATTGGGGATCTGTTTTCACAGGGAGGCAGGCATTTTCCTCCGAGAGAGCATAATAAGCCCCTTTTGCCTCACCCAACCAGAGCAGCCCAATTCTGTGAATCCCTCCCGCACACTCCCTGGCTTGCCTAGGTTGCCCTGCTAAGAGTGCCGGGAGTGGACACCCTCCTTACCTGAAAACTTAGAACTTTTATTTTCAATGTTTCTTATCGGATCCCTGTTTTAAACTGCTGCTTTCACGAAAACTTTAGATAACCAGAGTTCAGATGTGTGCCAGCTCACAGTTTTTATGCATTCAGTCTGTTGATGCGAACTTCATGTGAAGTGATTGTGTCACTAACTGTTTTAAAGGAGCATCTTGTAGTGTGACACATTTATTAAATCACATAATACAATTCAATGCAAGGGACAGAAACATGGAAAGGCAGAACCAATGTAAATCCACAGAGTGTCTGTGTGATTCAATTAAAATCCTGGAATCTTAAAAAAATTAGATATCAGAGCATCTAACATCCAAGAGGTGTGCATGTGTTTCTGGGAAACACTTGCACCTCAACACACACACACACACACACTGTTTTGACATAATGGAACATAGATTAATGTTCTGGATTATTATATTTATGACATGTGCAATATAAGCACTTGGTACATGTTGAATAATATATAATGTATTATTTGTAAAGTCCCTATTTTTTAATATGTTGTGTGGATCTGAATGCTTTAATCTTCCATCCACTCAATTTCCTGAACCTACAGGAAAGGCAGGAACGAATTAGTTTAGCATTGAGTGAAAATTAAGACAGTAACCAGCCCATTCAAGGGCACAAACATCTAAAAAATGTAAGTTATAGTTTGAATTCTTACAACATTTAAAAGTAAGATTAGTAACAGCAACTCATAGATTTATTTATTATTCAGAAATAATGCTGTTCTATATAGCTTCTTATTTATTGAATTGTAAAACTCAAGCAAATATTTTTGAACATATATTACTCCTGACAGGAGTTATTTTTAAAAATAAAACTTGTTTGGTTTTACTGCTGTTCTGCTCAATAGGACAGTCTCAAAGCTTTTTGATCATAACTTGCACCTTCACCTCCTGTAATTTCACGTTATTTACTGCATAATAAAAGCTTAACAGTTGTCTAGCAGCTTTATGTTTAACTAGAAAAGTGAACTGAATATGCTTCAGTACATATGTATTTAATAGGTCCACAAAGATTTAGTTTATTCTAAGATGCAGCATTCTGCCAGAATAGGACTTATTTAATACAAATGGTTTTAATGTGTCCACAAGCATTATGCAAAAAATTCCTTTTGCTACAGTCTTAAAATTAACCATAGACTAAACTATCTAGTCACATTTTTTTAAATCTAAATGAAGAACCTCTTGTTTCTAAAAATCAACCAATGAACAATGCCTAAAATAAACTCACCATTAGGTAGTTCTAAAAGGTATATGTTAATTTTAAAAAATATGCATGTGATAAAGAGTTAAAGAATGCACACACAGTGCAATCCAGTCATTTTAATTAGCAAAAAAATAACACAAAGAAACACACAATAAAGGTTGTTAAATATAAACATTAAAATAATTCTAATTTATCACTAAAATGTACAGTTACACCTACCTAATACAGGAAACACCATCATTTTGAATTTCACATTTCCCTAAAATAATCAAAACTGTGTCAACTAAGTTTTATTTTTTTATTTATCAAGTTTAATTCTTGATTATTTACTAATGGAAAATGTTAATGGGACTGATGCTGAAGTAGATGCAGCCTTTTAAGCATTTACTGTTGTGAAAATGGTGGGGAAAAAAAAAAACTTACAGCCACATGGTGTCGCCAGGACTGATTTTGAAGACTGCTGCTATATTGAAAACATTTACCTGTCGTTTGGGTTTAATGGGGTAACAGCGCCCCCAAGCGTTTGACATTGACGTAGCCGGCAGGATTTGCGGCCGTCAGCCGTGGTCAAACTTTTCAAATATAACATACATGCTAACCTGTGAGACAGCTCTCTGACACAAGAGGCTGGACACAAACCTTTGCCCTAATTCCGACTGTCATGGGAAAATGTAAGACAAAGCAGATCAACAGTGTCATGCTCAGAAGTGTCAGTGTCGATAGAGAGATGAAGGCAGGCAACCATCTTCAGGAAAAAAGCCTGCCGGATCATAACGTCTAGGATGAGGTATGTGCCAGGGAAATACTCGGGAATTGATTTGCGTTATTAAACTTTGTTCCGTGTACGTACCTCAGATGAAGAAAATCTGGAGGACTGGTGAGAAGCCAACAACTATCCTGAGGATGAAGAAAGCCATCTCAACTGACTTCCAGGTGATGACAAAGGTTTGCACCCATTCACTGAAACTGGACACGTGACCTGCCCTATGGAATTCTGGGAAGGACAAGGTCAACAGCGTCCCACTGCTGAGGTCTTTGATTAACAGACGGACTCGAACTCCCAGAAGGGGAAGGGGGAGGCTAGTGAACCACCATCCACCATGTAGGAAGGTAAAGAGGTATGGGGTATGACTGAATGGTCTGCCGCTAAATTAAACCAGGTGGATCGCAGTTGGCTGGTAGCTGCTCCCCAGAATTCTAATTCCCAGCTGTCCTTGCAGACCCAACGGCGAATGCGCCCGAGATGGGCATACTCGTGGCTCATGGCCAGGAGGTGGGGATGATGATGGCCCGAGCCCGCCTCTGGTCAATTGATGTAATAATATTGATGTTTGAGAGCTGGAAAGACTAATCCAGCCCATGCAAACTTTTTTTCAGATCGTGTCTTCAATCAAGAACATAGTTGAGCTGGAAGTGACTGCTGAGGTGCCTTTGAAACGGGTGGAGGAGTACCTGTGGCATTTTGGTCTGGAGCCTTTCCAGATGATGAATTCGGTGGTACAGGTGGGTAGAAGTGGTACTATACAGAATAAAGGACGCAGAGTTAAAGGGCAGCATGAGTTATTCATATCGGCCGTCAAGTAACCTTGCGCCCTACAAGTGATAAAAGAGTGATGACTGAGTGTTTGGTTTCTCAGCCCTGTTGGGTGCCATGGGTGCCACCAGAGGGAGCAGTCGAAGAACCTGGGGACTCATACTTTCCTTTTAGCCTGGAACTACAAAGTAGTCATGAGGACGGAAGCCCCAAAGTACTTCCGGGCTGTAGAAAAGGTCAGTTCTTCATTAGACCCGGAAGTGTCAGTCAGTTACGTAGTCGGTAAGATAGAAACACTTCTGGGTCAAGGACTATTTAAAGGATTGATGGGAACCCAGCAAGCAAACCAGAGTCGGGAGGAGTGTGACAGAGCTTGCTGATAGGTGGAGGAGAGAGTTATTGTGCTTATTATCATCATTATTATTGCTTGTTTATTGTGGCTGGGGTGCTTTGGAGGCACTACAAAGAAAAGGAAGAATTAAAAAAGATCTTATTGCTTTTACCCTGTGTCTACGTCTGTCTGTTGGG
Source organism: Polypterus senegalus (assembly GCF_016835505.1). Lineage (NCBI taxonomy): Eukaryota > Metazoa > Chordata > Cladistia > Polypteriformes > Polypteridae > Polypterus > Polypterus senegalus. The sequence continues at coordinate 43,359,958 of NC_053159.1, forward strand.
TTTAACGGGGCAACAGTGCCCCAAAGCGTTTGACACATAATTTAACAGCTTAATTGACTGGAATTCCAATCATGCAATCATCAAAAAACAGTCAGAATATCTGTGAAATGAATGCAGTAAACATCTAATCATTACAGTATTACTGGTATATTGAACTGTATCAATTAAAGACCAGTATATGCCTAAACTGCTTAGGCTATTAGCAAGCATTACTTTTAATTAAATATAAAATATAGATGAACAACTTATAAAAGTGGTCATTTATTTATAGATTTCTTTATTAAAATATTTCAAAGTGTTAAGTTTTATAATTTGTTACTTTTGGAATATAATGTGAGGAAAGAACTTTTTTTTTTACATTGTACTAATTAGTCATTCTTAATTCTTGAGGTTAGAATTGTTGAACGTAATAATTATTAGTAAGTTATATAGGGAGGTAAGTATTTTTTGACTCTTACATTGTAAATGTGCTGCACAACCCTTCACAAAATGTATTTGATAAAGAACTCTCTTGTGTTTTTATGTTTTAACTACTACAAGTAGCAAATACAGTAATTGTTTATTTATGTGCTTTTGACACAGAAAAAAAACAAAACAAATCCTGTTTCCTTCAAAAAAAATTGTTCTCTTTCTCTGTTCTTGCTTTGTTTTTCATTTTCCAAGGCATATTCATGTTTCATTAATGTTAAAATTTTTATGAAAACAACAACAACTGAAAAATTCCACTTTTTAGAATGTATTCAATTTTATCTTAAACCAGTTTGATGTGCATACTGTGCAATAAATTGAAATTCTGTAACAGGAACATATTGATAAAGAAATATGTAAGTGTACTAAAATAAAAGTATAGTAGTGGTAGTAGTAGCAGTAATAATCTATATATATATAATTCACTAAGGCAAGACACCCATGGAAAGCACGCCGGAAGGGGCGTGGATTCACTAAGCCCGACAAGTAAGACACCAATGGCGCACGCAGGAAGGAGCCACGCCGGAGGTGAATCGCCATATGCAGCGTGTAAAATGGTTTGCGAGGGGTATCCCGTGGGATCCTTAAAACAATCCTTTACAACTGAGGTTAAAACACAATGAAGTAAGCAGTCTATAAAAACCAAGTTTTCGGTTTTGACGCACGACCGCGTGCACCATAGCAAACTGTTTTACACGCTACATACAGCAATTCGCATCCGCGACAAAACATGCATCTTCTTAGATGCTCCTGCAGGAACACGGAAAGTCTAAGACGACAACGACTCAAGTGACAAGTTGGAGGTGGGCACATGAGCGATGGCGCTCCGCCAGTTTTCAGTCACAGACGATTGTGTGTTGGTTCGTTCTGTGCATTGTTACAATGTTGCTTTTCTTGCTGATTTATTACATTACCAATTTTTCAAATGTTAATTTTCTCCCTGTGGTTAAAAATCATTAAAAAAACGGCCTGATTATGCGGCGTATGGTACGCCGCGGGTTGGCTAGTTTATTTATATAGCACATTTTCATACAAACAATGTAGCTCAAAGTGCTTTACATGATGAAGAAAGAGAAAAAAGACAGAATAAATAATTAAAGCTGGGAACACTAATATATATAGAATAAAAGTAAGATCCAATGGCCAGGGAGGACAGAAAAAAAACTTCAGAATTTTTGTAAACAACAGTGCTGGCAGAACGATAACATTGTGATCTTGAATTAGCACAGGCTGACCAAGATTTTCACAGTCATAAAAAACTTTTATATCATGACCTGCAAATCTGAAAGACCCAAATCTGCTTTTAAAATCAGACAGTACATGAGTGTCCAGAACTTACACCCATTAAACCTTAAAAAGTGACCACAGTGGCAGCTTTCTATCTATCTTCTTCATGACACTGTAACATCTTTCTTAAAACACTAACATTCTTCATGACAGTGTTCTGTGTTACCTTACTTTCAGATTTTTTTCTGTTGGGTCAGTTCCTAATTTAAATTCAGTTTAGAAGTTGTGATGCATTGTGCTGCACAAATAAACGTGATCCAACACTGCATTTTAAGCCTAAATTATATATGGATGTGATAAATATATGAAACAAACATTGGGTGCAGGTTAACTTTATGACTAAAACAATTAAATAATAAAGATAAAGTAATGTAAACAGTAAGCAAATAGACACCAGTGTGATCTGTTGTATACTGTAAGTAATCACCCTTATAGAGGGGGCGTGGTAGTGTGGCTGGAGCAGTTCTCGGGTGCAATATGGGCTTGGGTGTTTCTGCCCTGAAGTGCACAGGTGTGGGATCACCCATGCCTGTAACTGATGCTGGGAGTTGCTAATTGCCGCCCCTGTGCCATGTCCCCATTATAAGTAGGAGAAGCAGGAGTGTGGAAGGGAGAGAAGAGACGGAGTTTGAGAGGAAGAAAAACAAGGCAGGGGGCAAAGAAGCCAGTGCAGGAGCGAGTGAGAGCAGGCTTGCTGTAATAATGAGAGGCAGCTGGGAAGCAAGCCCTAGCGGGGTGTTTGGCCAGCACTCGGGAGCAGATAGATTGGGTCACTCCTGCTGAGTTTTTCAGAGAAGCAGGAGTGACCACGATTGAGGACGGCTTGTTGCATAAGGCCGCAGAAGACAGTGGGAGTAGGTGGCTTGTGAAGTTGAAGCCCTAGCGTGAGTGCCCTGGTCACTGGGGAACCCAAGTCTCAGTCTAGAGTATCTATACGGATCCAGAGGTCAGAAAGCTACCAGACCAGTAGGAGAAGGTCGGCTGCAGGTAGGAAGACTCCCCTGTTGCAGGGCCTGGATGGGAGAAGCAGGGGAGCCACCAGCTAAAGAAGGCACCATGCTTTTAAAGGGAACTACTTCCTGCCCTTGTTTTTAACCTCGTTTTAAAGGATTTATTTATTGGGATTTTAGCCTCCTCATTTTCACCCTGTTTTTAATGGACTATTTATTTATTGAAGTTTTGAGCACTGCACTATTGTTTTGAACACAGTTTTGATTTTTGATGAAATAAAAGCACTGTTTGTACTTTGCACCTTGCCCTTGCTTTGTTTGATGTCTTCATTGTCCAGCTCATCCAGTTAGATTACTGACACTGTCAGGTCCAAAAGGCTTCCAAAGGAGAGATGGGAGCATGGAACAGAATCCGCATCGTCACATGGTAGAGTGACTAGACCAGTGGTTAGCAACCTTTTTTATGCCCTGCACCTCTAGAAAATGTTTGATTCATGTTCACACACCCCTACAATATTAATATCACTCAATTGATGATCTAGGGGTTGGCATATCCCATGAAGCATCAAAGAAATGACAAACACAATCAACGATTGAAGGGTTTGGGGGATTGGAGACTACAATGTAACAATGGGTGTTGGTGGACTTGACCAGCTTTAACTCCCAATAACACCTGCACTGTAGTTTAACAACAGATGTGTCGCACAGTTAAGTATCAAATTCAACCCCCCTTGTCCTTGCCTGTACAATCAAATCAAAATATCAATCAAACCTTGTAATCAGTGACATTTCACGATCAGAACTTGAACAAGAATCAATAATAGACCTCTCCCTTCTCTAGGGATTTTTGCAAGGTACAGATTTCATTGCCTTAAAAAAATAGTTAGGTCCATAAATATTGGGTCAGAGACAACTTTTTTCAAATTTTGGTTCTGTACATTACTACAATGAATTTTAAATGAAACAACTCAGATGCAGTTGAAGTGCAGACTTTCAGCTTTAATTCAGTGGGTTGAACAAAAAGATTGCATAAAAATATGAGGCAACTAAATCACTTGTTTAACACAATCCCTTTATTTCAGGTGCTCAAAAGTAATTGGACAAATTAAATAACTGGAAATAAAATGTTAATTTCTAATATTTGGTTGAAAGCCCTTTGCTGGCAATGACAGCCTGAAGTCTTGAACTCATGGACATCACCAGATGTTGGGTTTCCTCCTTTTTAATGATCTGCTAGGCCTTTACTGCAGCGGCTTTCATTTGCTGTTTGTTCGTGGGCCTTTCTGTCCGAAGTTTAGTCTTCAACAAGTGAAATGCATGCTCAATTGGGTTAAGATCAAGTGACTGACTTGGCCATTCAAGAATTTTCCACTTCTTTGCTTTAATAAACTCCTGGGTTGCTTTGGCTGTATGTTTTGGGTCATTGTCCATCTATATCATGAAACGCCAGACAATCAATTTGACTGCATTTAGCTGGATTTGAGCAGACAGTATGTCTCTGAACACCTCAGAATTCATTCGGCTGCTTCTGTCCTGTGTCACATCATCAATAAACGCTAGTGTCCCAGTGCTACTGACAGCCATCACGTCCAAGCCATCACACTGCCTCCACTGTATTTTACAGATGTGGTATGCGGAGACAACTTTTTTTCTAATTTTGGATCTGTACATTACCACAATGAATTTTAAATGAAACAACTCAGATGCAGTTGAAGTGCAGACTTTGGATAGTGAGCTACCCCCTGAAGAGTGTTGTTCACTTGGTTGGCTGTTGTGAAGGGGTTTCTCTTCACCATGGAAATGATTCTGTGATCATCCACCACTGTTGTCTTCCGTGGATGTCCAGGTCTTTTTGCGTTGTTGAATTCACCAATGCTTGCTTTCTTTCTCACGATGTACCAAACTGTAGATTTTGCCACTCGTAATATTGTAGCAATTTCTCGGATGGGTTTTTTCTGTTTTCGCAGCTTAAGGATGGCTTCTTTCACCTGCATGGAGAGCACCTTTGACCGCATGTTGTCTGTTCACAGCAAAATCTTCCACATGCTTGCACCACACCTCAAATCAACTCCAGGCCTTTTATCTGCTTAATTGATAATGACATAACGACAGACTTGCCCACACCTGCCCATGAAATTGCCTTTGAGTCAATTGTCCAATTACTTTTGAGCCCCTGAAATTGTGGGGGATTGTGTTAAAAGAATGCTTTAGTTGCCTCACATTTTTATGTAATTTTTTTGTTCAACCCACTAAATTAAAGCTGAAAGTCTGCACTTCAACTGCATCTGAGTTGTTTCATTTAAAATTCATTGTGGTAATGTACAGATCCAAAATTAGAAAAAAAGTTGTCTCCGCCCAAATATTTATGGACTTAACTTTATATTTGCCTTTACACAAGCTCCGCCTGCTGCAAGGAACCCGTGAGAATGAGGGCTTTTTACAGGTACTTCTACTTTGTTCAATTTATAGAGATTTTAGGAATACAGATGATTGATTAATTTTTAATTTTTAGCTTGGATCTTAACAACTGAATAGTGTACAGAAAATTTTACATTGTTTTGACTTTAAACAAACATATCAAAGTCTACATGAAACAAGTAGCAACAAAATGTATTTCAATGTGGTGCAGATTTGTCTGTGCTGTCAGTTAATATTAATGCATTGTATTCATAAACAGCTGTCTATCCACAGCTCAGTTGAACTGACTTACTACAGCAGATATTTAGGGAAATTGCTTTTCATAATATAACCCCTGTCATTTTACTAAATGATATGCAATCAAGAGATGCCTAGTCTACATCCAAACATGGAAGGTGACTTAAAGACTGCTAGCCCAAGCTGCAACAACAACATTTATTATGGAACATTTTCATACGAAGGTGTAGCTCAAAGTGTTTTACAAGATGAAATAAGAAAAGTTTATATGAAGCAAATATTAGATTAGGCAATACTAAGTAGCAAAAAATAAAGTAAGGTCAGATGGCCAAGAGGACAGAAAACCTCCAGATGTATTGGAGAAAAAAAAAAAAGAAAATTTGCAGGGGTTCCAAAGCCAAGAGATAGGTAGAATGCCCAGTGGGGGCTGGGCTAAAATAAATTATCTAAATCAGCCTTCATGGTTTTCAGGCTTCATGTGAAAGAATTTGATGATTTAGGAAATGCATGGTGTCCTGATCAGATGGTAGTGGCGCAGATCACCTCCACAGAAAAAGAACAGCAGAGAACAGTAGGAATTAGTACAGAATGCGGAGCCTTAATGAAAATGATCATTCAATGCACGTATAGTTTAACCGGGACACACTAACATGTAGATATGAGAAAGCCATGTTAAAATAATGAGTTTTTAGCATTTTTTTAATGCTTCACTGTATTATCCTGGCAAATTTCTATCAGAAAGATAAGATTTTAGGTGCATAACAGCAAAAGGCTGCCTCATCACTTCTTTTAAGTTTTAACTCTCAGAATTATAAGCAGACACTCATTCGAAGATCTAAGGTTAATACTTGGAGTGTAAGGTGACAGGCATTCCAAAACATAGGATAGAGCAAGATTACTTAAGGCTTTGTAAACCATTAGCAGCATTTTAAAGTCAATTGCATGGGTAACCAATGTAATGACATCAAAACTGGAGAGATGTGCGGAGATATTCTTTTTCCTAGTTAGATTCTGGCAGCTGCATTCTGCACGTTGGAACCGATTAATGTCTTTCTTGGGTAGTCCTGAAAGTAGTGCATTACCGTAGTCTATTTGACTAAAAACAAATTTTTCAGTTTCTTGAAAAGTAATAAGTGATCTAACTTAAGCTGTATTCCTTAGGTGGAAAAAATGCTGTTCTAGTAATCTGATTAATGTGTTATTTTAAATTTAGGTCATAGTCAATAATTACCCCTAAATTCTTCACCTCCATCTTAACTTTTAAACCTAGTGGATCATGTTTAAAAGAGAGCAAAAGAGATGAACACTGACTCAAGTGACAATTATAAATTACAGGTAAACTTGTGTTACTATATTTTATGATAAATTTATGATAGCCACAGTGACAATGATGGCCTTCTTGATAGTGAAAGTAAAGAAGACATATGGGGAATAATTGATGAATGAGTAAACTGATAGGCAGTGGTTTGTAGCTTCATGCAAAGAGTATACAAGTAGAATTGAAAAGGATTGTTTATGATGCTCCAGCAAGAGCAGGAGTGAAATGCGACAAACAGTTCTCAGGTTATTACAGACAAGAAAGATGTGCTCAAAAAGGAAAATGGTTTGGAAACATTTATGCGGAAACACAGGATTTGAAACTTAGAACAAACAAATCAATTAGGGAACAATGGCAAGAAGAACACCATAATGAGACTTCTCCAATTTGTGATCTTCTGACTTGCCAAGTTGCACTAAATTATATCTGCTTCTTTGCTGTGGTGATGCAATGACGAGACCATTATTCATTTAATTAGAGTAAAGAGGGGAACAAAAATCTCAGCTAGTCAAGCTCAAGAATTAAGCATAAGGCTACGAATTCTAAAGCCACATGTACCCGACTATTCTGTAAGAAAGCCTAGGCCTTGGAATGAGACTGACAGGTGGAAGGCCACTGAATTGCAGTACTTCCTTCTATATACAGGTATAATTATCCTCAAATAAATTCTTATACGAGAGCTTTATTCACACTTTCTGTGTGTGGCATTGTGTTGACTGTGAACTCATCCCTATCAGAAAGAAACATTGACTATGTATCAGAATTACTGTTGCATTTTGTGACTGTAGGATTACACCAATAGAAGATATTTTGTCTGTGGAATCATATCTGAGTGTCAGGCTTTTGTTGAATCCCATTTTTTGAGTTAGAGCTGCTGGACTTGGATAATTTTGGAAAAACACAGCTACATTTTGTCAGAAAACTGGCCTTCTGAAGGCCTTGATCTTGAACTGGAATCTACAATCTGAGGAGAGAGGACACTTCTGCTCCAGAACTTGACAATGAAAGAAAAAGAACTTAGCATTTCTGAGGTACTGTGCTCTTACCTTTTATCTCTGCATGAGATAAATGAAAGCAAGGTCGCCGTACCTGAACTTAAGAAGATTTAAGAGACTGTGATATTATAAAAAACATTGTGGATGATCAGTTGTGCTTTCACCTGAGTCATGGAAGCCTCGCTGTAAGGAAGTCATCTGTTGTCAGAGTGTTCCACTGTAACGTTTGTTGCTGTCAGGAAAAATGCTGTCAGTTATTCGAGCTGCTGTCATGACAAGGTCTAAGCATAGCTCAAGTGAAGTCGGGAGTGATTTGAGTATGGACTCAAAGCCAGAGAATGTAATTGGAGATCTTAAAGATCATATAAGTCTGAGGAAAGATCAGTTTTCTGTGCTTATAACTGAAATCAAAAGCCATAAAGATACTCCAGAAAATCATTTAGAAGTAGCAGAAAGACTTGAAATTTCTTGTGAGATGTACAGTCAGATGGAGGAGCTACATAAAAGGTTACTATTAGCGGTAAGTAAAGAAGGCGCGATTAAGAAACAGAAAATGACATTCACGGAAAATTCTAAGAAATGGAATGAATTTATTGACACTACAACAGCATGGCTGAAAGATACAAATAGTCTGTTAACACATACATCTGACGAACAGCTAGTTAATCAATTTGAAGTTGCTAGAACGGGATCGCACAAAGTCAAAAGTACAATACAATACAATACAATACAGTTTATTTTTGTATAGCCCAAAATCACACAGGAAGTGCCGCAATGGGCTTTAACAGGCCCTGCCTTTTGACAGCCCCCCAGCCTTGACTTTCTGAGAAGACAAGGAAAAACTCCCAAAAAACCTTGTAGGAAAATGGAAGAAACCTCGGAAAGGCAGTTCAAAGAGAGACCCCTTTCCAGGTAGGTTGGGCGTGCAGTGGGTGTCAAAAGTAGGGGGTCAATACAATACAATACACAGAACAGAACAATTCCTTAATACAGCATAATAATACAAATTTTAGAAGTACGGTTTAACAGTAGATGGTATGACATAATTAGGTTTGGATATTTTTAGAGTCCTGGAGACCTCATCCATCTAGCTGCCTCCCATTTGGCCATGCCACGGCTGAAACGTTGCTCATGAAAGGACCCTCTTTCCCATGATTCCTGTGATCCTCCATCAGGGATGACTTTACCATAGGCAGGCAAACAACTTGGCAGGTGGGCGTGGCACCAATGCCACATTTGGGTACCGAGGAAAGAAACAGAATAGGTGAGGGTTAGTATTCAAATATAATTATCATGTTACTTATGTTATAGTGCTAATGACTAACAACAGAGATGCAGTATGTACAGTTAATCAGCAGCTCTAGTCAGGATATGCTAAACTGAAGTAGTGAGTCTTCAGCCGGGATTTAAAGGCTGAGACTGAAGGGGCATCTCTTATGGAAGCAGGAAGACCATTCCACAGTTTAGGGGCCCTGTAACTAAAAGCTCGACCTCCCACTGTTATTTTATTAATCCTTGGAATCCTAAGCAGACCGGCATCTTGAGATCTTAATGTGCTCAGGTTTGTAAGTCATGATAAGTTCAGACAAGTAAGCGGACCTTGGCCATTTAATGCTTTATATGTTAAAAGGAGGATTTTGAAATCTGCCCTAAACTTAACTGGGAGCCAGTGTAAAGATTTAAGAACTGGGGTTATGTGTTCATATTTTCTTGTTCTTGTAATAATTCTTGCAGCGCATTTTGGATTAACTGGAGGCTGTATAGAGAACAGTTTGAACAGCCAGTGAACACCGCATTGCAGTAGTCAATCCTACTAGAGATAAATGCATGAATTAATTTCTCACAATCCTGTTTATTTAGAAAGCGCCTTAATTTCCTAACATTTTTAAGATGGAAAAACATGTTTTGGACGACTTTGTAATATGCGCTTTAAATGACATGCTAGAGTCAAAGATAACTCCTAGATTGCGGGCTGATTCAGTAAAATTAATTGGGATTCCAACTGAGTTAAATGACGACAAAATATTGCTGTGATCAGCGTCATTCCCTCCAACAATTAACATCTCTGTTTTATCTGTATTTAAAGACAAGTAGTTCTCATTCATCCATTCCTTTAATTCACTAACACAACTAATTAAAGACAACATCGGAGAAACTTCATTTGATTTAAATGAAAGGTATAACTGGGTGTCATCTGCATACGAGTGAAAATTAACATTATGTTTCCTAATGAGAGATCCCAGTGGAAGCATGTAAAGTGAAAACAGTAAAGGTCCCAGTACTGAGCCCTGCGGACACCATATTGAACTTCTGTGTATAATGATGGAGTACTGTCTGCACATTTCTGTACATACTGGAATCGATTTGATAAATAAGAACTGAACCAAGCGAGCACGGGCCTGTAAGCCCAACATCGCTTTCTAGCCTGTGCAGTAAAATAGAATGGTCAATGGTGTCAAATGCTGCACTTAAGTCCAACAACATAATTACAGTGGAATTTCCTTCATCAGAGGATATCAGAATGTCATTTACAACCCGTGTTAGTGCCGTTTCTGTACTATGACCAGTGCGAAAGCCAGACTGGAATTTCTCAAATAAATTGTAATGCGAAGGTGTGACTGAAGCTGACTGGCGACTACTTTCTCTAGTATTTTAGAGAGAAATGGTAAATTTGAAATAGGCCTATAGTTATTTAGTATGTGTGGGTCTAGGTCTGACTTTTTAAGTAAAGGTTTAATGACTGACACTTTTAGTGCATCAGGTACGTGCCATGCAGTAATGAACTATTGATAATGTTAGAATAGGCTGCAAGAACATCCATTGCACTTTTACTAGTTTTGTTGGCACTGGATCTAGGGAACAAGTAGTGGGCTTCATTTTAGTAATTAAAGTTAAGACTTCCTGGTGAGTTACAGGATTAAAATTATTAAAGTGCTGAATGCAATGTGCAGGGTCTGCTAAGCTAGTATTTGGTTTGTACTGTGATGCTGAGATCTGGGATCTTATATTTTTAATTTTCTCATTGAAGAAGTTCATAAAGTCTGTACTGCTAATATCTGTTGGTATTTTGCACTGTTGATCTGAATTCCCATTTGTTAATTTAGCCACTGCTCTAAAAAGTACCCTAGGATTTTTATTATTGCTATCTATTAATGTAGAATAGTATTCTGAGCGAGCTTTAAAGAGGGCCTTTTTATATTTATTAACACTCTCTGTCCATGCAATTTGAAAGACATGTAGCTTTGTTGTTCTCCATCTGCGCTCCAGTTTTCGACACTCTAATTTAAGAGCTCGAGTGTTTTCATTAAACCAGGGAGAGTTTCTATGTGCTTTGATTACTTTTGTTTTAGGGGAGCCACTGTGTCCAGAGCATCTCTCAAGGTCACATTATAATGTGATATTAGCTGATCTAAATTGTTTTCCACGTTTACATTTGATGTTAACTGATCTAAATGGTTTTCCACAATTACACTCGACTTACTCAAGGTATCTATAAATTTTGAAGCAGAATTACAATCTAGATGTCGCACTGTCTTTGTTTTAATCTGCGAGTGCTGGCATGGGCAGAACTAAATCAAACGTAATTAAGAAGTGATCGGAAATAACTACATTTAATGGAGTAATATTTAAATTTTGAATTTCAACTTTGTAAGTTATAATTAAATCTAATGTATGGTTATGATTATGAGTTGGACCTTTGACAATCTGACAAAATCCTACTGAATTTAACAAATAAGTAAAACATTTGCTAAAAGTGTCAGTTTCCACATCAATGTGTACATTAAAATCCCCATCAGAACTACGTGATCATAATTTATAGCCAAATCAGACAGAAGGTTGCTAAATTCAGTCATGAACAATGAATATGGCCCTGGTGGTCTGTAGACTAGCACTATAATTGTGTTGGAATCTGTTTTAATATTTAAAATGAATGCCTCAAAGGATGTAAAGTTGCCTAAATTTTTAGGAGTGATTTGCATTTTGTTACAATGAATTATTCCAAGGCCTCCTCCTCGACCAGAATCTCTAGACTTATGAAGGAACGAGTATCCATCTTGTGACGCTCAGCTAGGGAACAGTGTCACATTTACTAAGCCAGGTTTCAGTAAGAAGACACAGATCAGATTTTGTACTTAATATTATATCATTTACCAAAACAGCTTTAGTGCCAAGAGAGCAATGTTCAATAAACAGCATTTAAAACTGCATGGTTCTTTCTGAACTGCTGATATATTTTTGTTTTAATTTGAATTAAATTTCTATTACAGATGCCCCTGGTGGAGTGTCTGGTTTTATCCCTTGGTCTAATTATACACCTTATTTTTGGTTATCAATTAATTTATGGTTTGTATCAAGACTAAATTTACTGGATGCCCCACAACAGGGATTATGGGTAACAGCTTCAGGAAAATAACAGGTGGGATAAAGAACAGCCTGTGATTTAAGATCACATGACTGCGGCCTGGATGGTGCTCTAATCAGTCAACCAGGCAGTTTTGCTGCCATATTTTGGGATAATACATAAGATCCCTCCAGTTAGGATGAAGACCATCTCTTCTGAAAAATCCAGGCCTTTCCCAAAAATCATCCCAATTGTTCACAAATGCTATGCTTTTATTTGCACACCAGGTTTCTAGCCAGCAGTGAAAGGAATGCAATCTGCTATAAATCACATCCCTCTATATAATCTTGGTAAGGGACCAGATACAATTAAATTCCGACATTTTGTTTTAGCTTTGGTGCATAGAGAGATGAAGTTCCGCTTTAATACCTCAGATTGCTGTAAATAAATATCATTAGTGCCGACATGCAGCAATAAGGTAGATACTTCATCGCCGGCAACACGGTCCAATGCGGCCTTTATGCCAGAAATCTTGGCCCCTGCAAGGCACTTAACATTAACTGCTGGTTTAACATAGTTTGGAATTCTAACATTCCGCACTATGGAATCGCCAATTATGAGCACTTTATTATTCTCAGTTTCCACAGGCGCGCTGCGGAGAGCTGAGAACCTGTTCTGGGTCCGAATTGGTGACCTGGGTGCTGGGGGACTAAATTTTGGATTCTTAGACCCCCGTCTTACTGTTACCCACTCGCCCTGTGGCTGGATTGGTGCTGCTGATTTCGGCCTTGCACTGACTACAGTGGGATCTGGAGAGACTGAAGCCGAATCAGATGTAGCCGAATTGTCTAAACAAACCGAGTCGATCCAATTTTCGGTTTGCCTAATCGCTATCAGATTCCTAACGCGGTCCTCCAATTCGCGTATTTTCCCGACCAACTCTAAATTAACTAAACATTTTTGGCAGGTGAAGCTATCTGCACTGTCGGCCGGAAAACCTGAGCTGTACATACTGCAGGACACACAACATATAAACGTGCCCTCGATGGGCAGAGAGCAGATAGAACTTACATTAAATGTTGAAGTCATCTTTGCCGTTTTTATAGGTGCTTCTGCGCTTTCCGTGTTGAGCTGAATCACCGTCGCTTTAAGTTTCCACCCCCCGCTGGGCGATTGACTTTAATTTCTCACTGCCGGTTATTTCTACTGGTCAGCTGCCGGCTTTACCTCAGGTGAACTTGCTCGGGTGCTTTCGAAGGGCTACGTGCTTGTGGGAGACGCCGCCGCTCTCTGCTTCCGCTCGCTGATCCGCTCTCTGCTTCCGCTCGCTGATCCGCTCGCTCAGTACAAAAAGCTTCTCCTCAGTTAAAGCACGCTTTGGATATTAAATGTGACTCTTCAACCCAGAAAACTGCTGCAGCATCATCACCTTCTTCGACAGTCACACTTGAGTGGATGGAACTTGATAAAATCTTACAAAAGCTTCATAAGCTTGAGTTTATAGTGAAAAAACAGGTACAATTGGAACAACCTTCGACTATCGCAAAAACAGACACGCAGAGCTCCAGAAATGATATACTAGATGTGCTCATGTGGAATCAAATCGAATATCAGAAGAATCAAGCCAAATGTCAGAAAAAATCAAGCCGAATGTCAGAAAGCAATCACTGAAATGGCTAAATCGTTAACCCAACAAAAGATAGCTACTGCTCCACCACCTCCTGCGCCGCATGGTGAAGTACCACACAGACAGGTCCCTTTATTTTCAGGTGACCCACTGATATATGCAAATTTCATCAGAGCCTTTGATCACGCTGTAGGTGACTTATTAGCAGACCCACAAGATAAATTAGATTACTTGATTCAATATACAAGAGGTCCAGCTCAAGAAATGATTAAGGGTTGTGCATGATTGCCACCAGATCAAGGATATAAAAATGCTAGAAAGGAGCTTGAAAGTTACTATGGCAACCAAGTGTTTGTAGTAGATGCCTACATAAGTAAGGCATTGAAGTGGCCTCAAATAAAACAAGATGATGAAGAGGTCTTGAGAGACTATGCAGCCTTTCTTGATAACTGTATGGACTCCACGACTAAAGCAAGAAATCGAGCTGCATTTAATAGCAATGAAAATATCCGTACTATATTCTCAAAGCTCCCACGTATGTTACAAAATATGTGGAGAAACGTAGCTTATGAAATTGAAGAAGATAGAGATTGACATTAGCAATTTAACTGTCTTTTTACATAAACAGGCTAAGATATTTATGCATCCTATTTATGGCAGCACAGAGAAAAAGGAATAAACCGACAAGGTTAGGTCTCCTCTTAAGTTTGGACAGAGATCAGGAGGTATCTACACTACAAGTATACCTGATGCTGCCGAAAAGGGGACTCAAGAAATCTCTTTTTGTTTATGTTTTCGCTGTCTCAAACAGGGGCACCTTGGTAAAAACTGTAAAGAAAGAAAGAATGAAATGTCAGACATGTTCTTTTCAGCACCCAGACATCCTGCACATCAAAAAAAGACAGTGGAGCAACATCTAAAGCTACAGCCAGTGTGGCAGTATCTACTGAAAAAGAAACCGAGACAGGAACTTGTGCTTTTAAAGGGGCCGGAGAAGAGTGTGCACTGCAAGTAGTTCCTGTTAAGGTAAAATCCAAGAAGAGCGAAAGGTATGTAGAAACATACACCTTTATAGACGTCGGCAGTACAGTAACAATTTGCACTGAAAGGCTCCAGTGACAATTAGACTTCAAGGGAGAAAAACACAAGTATTCCTCAAAACTATGAGTAGCTATGATGATAATGATTCAAAAATGCTAACCCAATGTTCTGTCTTATCAGATTTACAAGTCTGTAGTCTCAATTATGATGAATATATTGATTTGCCAATGGTCTTTACACAGGTCTCCAATCCAGTGAACAGAGAAAGTATTCCACTACAAGAAGATATCAATAAGTGTGCATATCTTAAAGAGGTACGTCTATCTCATATTGACTCTGAAGTTGATCGTTTAATAGGAATCAACTACCCAGGAATCTTCGAGCAGTCACGAATCATACCTGGCCAAGGAGGTGGAGCTCATGCTATGAAGACTGCACTTGGATGGGTGGTTGGAGAACCATACAAAGAGATAGATGACCTTGTAAAACAAAGTGGTACGCTGCCCAAACATTCAAATCAATCGTGTGTCAATAACAGAGATTGAAGATATGTTGCTGCAGTTGTATAACACAGATTTTCCAGAGCGCACTTGTGAAGAAAAAGAGGAAATGTCGCAGGAGGACATCACGTTCATCTGCATAGCCTCAGAACCTGCGAGACTGGTAGGTGGCCGCTATTGTTTAAATTTTCCTTTGAAGGGTGAAACACTTAAAATGCAGAACAATTGCTGTATTGCTGAACAGCATGCTATTGGACTCAAAAGAAAACTGAGCAAAAATTCAGGTTTCCACGGAGACTATAAAGCCTTCATTAAAGACATTATTGACAAGGGTTATGCTGTCAAGGTACCCAAAGAAAGCATGAATTGCAATGAAGTGTGTGTGTATCATCCAAAGAAAAGTAAAATTCGAGTGGTCTTTGATTGCACTGCCACCTACCAGGGGATTTCACTTAATGAACCATTAATTAAAGGCCCTGACCTAACTAACACACTCATTGGCATCCTTACAAGATGCAGAAATGAGCCAGTAGCCTTAATGGCAGACAGACATTAAGTCAATGTTCTACCAAGTTAAAGTACAGGACACTGATCTTTTACGTTTTTTATGGTGGCCTGAAGGTAATCTAAGTAAAGACCTTGAAGAATTCAAAATGACAGTACATCTTTTTGGTGTTACTTCTTCAACCAGTTGTGCTTCTTATGCTTTACGTAGAACAGCCGAAGATGCCAGAGATACTGTACATTTTCCTGAGGAAGCATTTAACACTGTTCTCAATAACTTCAATGTGGATGACTGTCTAAAGTCGGTGACAACAGAAGAACAAGCAATAAAGCTGGCAATGGACCTCCAAGCTCTATGCCTCAAAGGGGGATTTCATTTGACTAAGTGGGTGAGTAACAGATCAGTTTTATCATCTATTCCAGAAGAAGACAGAGCTCATGAACTAAACTTGTGTATAACAGACTATAAGGTGAACAGACGTGTCAAACCTACTGGATTTGCAACCATAAAGACAGCACAAATTCACCATTTTGAAGATGCTAGTGAAGATGGACATGGCACTGTCACTTACCTTGTCTTAACCAATGAAGAGGGCAAAAAGAAGTGTTCATTCCTAATGGGCAAGTCAAGAGTTGCACCATTGAAGCAGGTCACGATTCCAAGATTGGAGCTAACAGCAGCCGCTGTGGCAGTTAAAATGGACAAAATGCTTAAAGGTGAGCTTCAAATGCCCTTACAAGAATCTACATTTTGGACTGACAGCACCACAGTGCTAAAATACATTTCAAATGAAAGCATTCAATTCAAGACCTTTGTTGCCAACAGAATCTCCGTGATCAGAGATCATTCACAGTCTTCGCAGTGGAGGTATGCCACATCTGCCTTTAATCCAGCTGATCAAGCATCTGGAGGGCGAAGCATAGAAAACTTTCTCAAAAGCACCACATGGTCACTAGGTTCAAGTTTCTTATTGAAGCCCGAACGAAAGTGGCCAAAAAGACCAGATCAACTGAACGATTCACTCTTTGAAGATGATCCAGAAGTTAAAACTTGTGCAGTTAACATGACAAGAATAGAGGAGGCAACTGAACCCATCAAAAAATTAATAACTTACTTTTCAGATTGGCTACGCTTGAAGAAAACAGTGGTTGGTGGATGCTCCAACAATGATGGATGGATCAAAAGCCATAGGTCTACGTGACCATCATCATCAAGTCCTTCCGTGAGAACCCTAAATCCAAAGAGGACTGTTTCATTTATGTTAGGTAGAATGCCCAGAGGGGACTGGGCAGTCTAATGGTCTGGAATCCCTACAGATTTTATTTTTTTCTCCAGCCGCCTGGAGTTTTTTTTTACTCTTATTCTATGTTAATTAATGTTGACTTATTTTATTTTTCTTACTGTGTCTTTTATTTTTATATTCTTCATTATGTAAAGCACTTTGAGCTACTTTTTGTATGAAAATGTGCTATATAAATAAATGTTGTTGTTGTTGTGGTTTATCAAGTTTAAAAACATACTGCTAGACCTAAGAAATGAAAGAAAAACATTTCAACTAGAAGTCAGTTAGTCTAAAAGTAATCCAGAAGAACAAAAATCACTCATTGCAAAGCTCATGAAAAGTTATAAACAGACCTTAAAACCAAGTCCAATTTCTCTAGATGACTTAGTTAAAGCTAAAACAGAGCTTAACAGCAAGAATTTACAGAAGAATTAAAGGCTTTAAGGAAATAGGCTTGTGTAAAAAAGAACAGTCAAATCTATAAACCTGACCCGATCATATAAGATGGAATACTGAGAGTTGGAGGAAGACTCTGCAAAGCTGCAATGCCAGAAGAAGCTAAAAATCCTGCAATTCTTCACAAGCATTCATGTTGCCTCTCTCATATTGCAGCACATTCATAAACAAATCGGACATTGTGGGTGCAACTATTTGCACTCATAGTTATGCCAGAAACCCTGGATACCTCAAGCAAATTCTGCTATCAGAAAAATAATTTCAAAGTGCACAACATGCAGAAGATACAATGCGAAAGCAGGTGAGCAAAAAATGGCAGATTTGCCAGAAGATCGCCTAGCACACAACCAACCTCTGTTTACTGGTCAAGAGGTACGGAGTAATCTTCACTTGTTTAACAACTAGAGCTGCGCACATAGAGATTGCACGTAACTTGACACTGATTCTGGTATCCAAGCCATACTCCGATTTATGAGTAGAAGAGGTCAAGTTAAAATCATGCGCTCAGACAATGGAACAAATTTTGTTGGAGCAGAAAGAGAGCTACAAGAAGCTACTAAAAACTTGGAACATGAAAAAATCGGCAACACTATGATGCAGAAAAAAATCAAATGGATTTTCAATCCACCAACAGCCTCTCATCAAGGTGGAGTGTGGGAAAGACAAATCAGAAGCATAAGAAAGATTTTAAATTCAACACTAAACCAACAAACACTCAATGATTAAAATCTTCATACAGTGATGTGTGCAGTGGAATCAATACTCAATAACAGATCCCTTACAAAGACATCAGATGACCCAAATGATTTAGAACCACTCACACTCAATCACTTGCTGTTAATGAAGACACAACCTGAAATGCCACCTGAACTCATTTCTGAAAATGAACCATACCCAAGAAGAGTCTGGAAACAAATTGAATACATGGCTGATTTGTTTTGGAAAAGATAGACTAAAGAGCATTTGCCAATACTTCAAGAACATCAAAAATGGCTTGCACCAAGAGGGGACATTGTTTTAATTTTAGATAAAGCTACACGTCGCATTTCCTGGGTAATCGGTCGAATCATCAAGACTATGCCAGACTCCAAAAGTGCAGTCAGAAGAGTTTGTGTGCAGACCAAAACCAGCACATTGGACAGATCCGTGAATTCAAGAAACAGCCAATGTATGAAATATGAAAATTTTAAAAAGATTGTTTTCAGTGTTATTGCTAGGGATTTGGAAACAATAGTTCATGTAAAAGTAAAGTTAATTGGCTCATATTGAAGTAAATTATAGTAATTCTCTCTGCTCCTGCATAGCCAATTAGGGGCCGGAAATGTAAGAGCCAATCTTAGAAAGTTAAAGTTTTGAGTTAAACTCTCATTAATGTTTTGCTTAATTTGAATAGAATATAAATTTCTTCCATATAGTCCTTTCCCCTTATAAGTTAGTAAGAGATAGAACCTTCTTACTACAGTATAATTGAGAAACAGTGTGATAAGAGATTATGTTGTGTTTAGAACAGGTCCCAGTAAAGAGGGACTTGAAAGACCCATTTTCTGCTCAGAGATGAAATAGGCATACAGTTTTCTTACCGACGTCGTTATGAAATGGTTCAGAAATGTGAAGTAAATAGTAACGATTTGAGATGTAACAAAATTTAAGCTTTGAACAGAACTTTTCTTAATAAGAATTTCTCTTTTTTGCTATTTTAATTTTCTCTCTTTTGTGTGAACAGTTTTACTTTGAATTTTAACTAAACTTTTAAAAACGAAGATATTTTGTCTGTGGAATCATTTTTGCGCATTTTTTGAGTTAGAGCTGCTGGACTTGGGTAATTTTGGAAAAATGCAGCTACACACTTGTTAGAAATGTAAAGAATCTTTTAGTTCAGATTGAAAGAGACTTACAGAAATTGAAATTGTTCTTCCCACATGATCAGAAAAAAAGGTTGAGGTAAATTTTGAAAAGGCATTAGTGTGGTCTAATCAAATTGATGAATTCAATAACAAAAAGTTTTGATGGTAGACTGTGGTATAGAAGATCCGCGGCTTCAAAAGAATGGCCAGTTTTAAATCTAGATAAAAGACGTGTCAGTCTCCATGGGTGCAATTGCACAACTGCGGGGGGTTAATGAGATAATTGGGGTGAGTTGCACCTGCACATGCGGGTGCGATCGGTTTCAATTGTATTATTGGCTTCCTGCTGTGTGTGATTAAGGTGCTGCGCACACAGAGACTATTTGTACGGGCAGGCACAAAAGATTGGGAGGAGAAGAGACTGAGGAACAAAAGAAAACAAGATCGCAAAGGAGTTTAAGACGAGTGAAGAGCAGTCTTGGGAGGACGATCTGGCCACCTAGATCGGGAAGGCAGCACGAGCTGGGGCCCCGCAAAGTAGAGTAGGTAGTGGTGCTCTGGGGCTGGTTTGCCCAAATGAATACTCGAGTAGAGTGGGATGAGCAGGATGGAAGACATTCCTATGAATCTGAAGGGTGACTGAGTGAACATGAAGGAAGACGGGAGAAGAGCCGACTATGGGCGGTCTGCCTGCACAGTGTGGAAGCAGCCAAGACAGGGGTTGGCAGAAAGGCTGCTGAGTCTCCACTGGCGACACAAGTGATGCGTGAGCCGGGGAGACAAAGAAGGAGGTATGCTGAGATTGTGCGGAGTTGGACTGCATTTTAACCTCTCATTTTAATGGAACTATTTATTAGATTTTAACCTCCACTGTTTTACCCTGGTTTTATGGATTTATTTATGTATTTTTTTTTTAAGAACACTGCACTGTGGACACTTTTTGGATTTGTTTTTGACATTAATAAAAGCACCCTGGCAGTTTTTCCTACATCCCCTTTCCCCATGTGAGATTTACCCTCATTTCTCAGCTCATCTCGGTCATATCTATCAAACGTGTTGGGTTCTAGAGACTCCCATATGTGAAGAGGGAGTCTGGAAGGGACCCACACCGTCACATAGACTGTTTCCAAAAAAACAAAATTCTGGTTTAAATAACCACACCAGACCAAAAGACACACAAATGAAGATATTAAGAAATAATTAAAATTCCAGGGCTACGCTTATAGCTTTGAATGAAGAGGAATCAGCAGACACTTTATTTTTGACTCTTCTGCATATATCTTGAAAAAGTACCCTTGTTATGTTTTTTCAAAACCATAATAATTCAACAGTTTGGAAGTTAATAGATAGTTGGATAGGAGTGTGACAGATTTCTGTGTAAAAGAAAATTTTCAGTATTAATTTAATTTGTTAAACTGAATACACATAAAAACAGACAGTGGATCTGCAGTTGACACACCTAGAACTGAAAACCAAACTACTGTGAACTTACTAATATGCGAGTACCTTCATTTTTGTTTGATATGCATGATTACAGCTGAGAATTCTCCCATCACCATGCAGTATGTAAATATTTATTCATTATTTCAGTTTCTTCAGAAAATTTCATTTAACGGTTAAGCACACTGTGGTTGAATTTACTGAAAAAAATTCAGTTGAAGTGATTCTGTCTCAGTGGATTGTGAAAACCTCAAGGGTACGTACCAGAAAACATCCTGAAATTCAAATTTTCGACTAAATATCTTATACATCAAGAGAAATTCATGTCTCTTTGTTAATTTTTCTTTTAATCTACAGTACTCTGCAAATAAGATGGTGTCAAACCACATAAGCATTTTATGTGTTAAATGGAGGTTTGGAAATTTGTGAATGGAACACTTTGAATTGATTGTACAGTATTTCAAAATGTTTATTTTTCATTAATTTTTTTGTGTGTACCTCTTATTCTTCATTTATACAGTATCTTGATTGACATTTTCAGAGTAAGGAAGCATACTTGCCACTCACATATGCCAGTCAAAGTGCAGAACATCGTGAAATTCCCCACACAAAACTGTAGAAAAGCCAACTAATAATTTTTTTTAAAGAAACTGGCAAATCACAGTTTTTACCATAATATTTATTACTTTTATTTCATTAAAATCAACTCATTTGTTCTCTTTGGAGACACACAATGATGCCGTTGCTATGTTCAAGTAAGCTTGTTTGAGGTCCAACCTTGAGACTGAGCAAATCAATAGATGGAGAAAAGTGGTAAAAAGATGTGGATGACAACAGCAATGGTGATCCATAAGAATCTTTCACACATCTTTCATGCATGATTTAGGTGTGATTAAAAGAAATACTTTTTGATCTGCATTTGAAAAATTCTCTGAATTAAAATAAATTAATCATAACACAGTGTAAATGTATACAGGTTGGCTGGGAATCGATGATAACATGACCAGGATAAGCAGTGCAATGAGGACCTGTAACTAACAAGAGTATGGTGCAAAGTGGTGTGTGCTTTTATTAAACAAAAGTCAAACAAAACATATTCAAATTCCAAAAGTGCAAATTATGTAGTGCTTCCAATAGATAATCCAATAAATATTTTCATAAAAACAAGCACTCATCTGTGACAGTAAAATTCAGTCAATAAATAAATCCATGAATAAAAAACAGATGAAAACCATGCAGATATCTGGTTCCTTTTTTTCCCCCTATCTTCACATTTATCGCCTTTCACTTGTTATCTCCATGGCTTACACCACTGGATCTTGCAGCTGGTGCAGACACTAGCAGCTGCCTCCCCACCTTCTGGCATTCATCCCAGCAGCCTCTGGTAGACTCTGTAATGATGCTAATAATCAGCAATCCATCTTCTACCACATTCACCTGGCATCTATTGGATCCATAGGAGAAACTTCTCAGTCGCCTCCACTACCTTTGAACTAATTAGCGGAGCATGATCCACCACAGAAGCACCAATCTCTCTCACTTCACTGGGTCACTGACCGACTGCCTCTGTACCATCACTCTATCCTTGGACACCTGATACTGTTTTCCTTTACATTCTTTTCCTTTCACATTTTTTTCTCCCTACTCCTCTCTTGTGCTCTACTTATACCTCCATGGGATAGCTCCACCCTCTTCAACACAGATTAAGCTCATTCCTAGAGTCCTAGCTGCAAAGCACAAGTTATAGCTTCAGAAATCTGGAAGCTTGTAGCCTCCAATCCTGATCACAGCATTTGTTCTTTGAAGGTTCCGAAAAAGGTTGTTTAAGAACATTCCTAGATAATATTCTAGAAATGGATAAAACAACTTACTGTTTTAACATTAGAGAATCATTTCAGTAAATTAGAAGTAACCTTTAGATGTTGTAATACGGTTAATTTCTTTGCTGAGAATTACTGCCAATGGTGTGTCTACAAAGTACTGAATTAAGGGTCTGAATACTTAAATGAATGAGAGATTTCAATTTTTGCTTTTTAAACATGTTTTCACTTTGTCATGATGGGTTGATTGTAGTTTGATGGGCAAAATTGCCAAATTCATTCATTTAAAATTAAATCTACAGCACAATAAAGTATGCAGAAAGCTAAGCGGTCTAGGTCCAGTGTGTCTGTAAATCAAATACTACAGTTTGTCTTATGGGACTAGGAATGACACAAATCCTTTAAGAGACATTTCTGTCTGAACATGCCAGAGTTACATGAGTTGCCTGACATCTAAACTACCACCAATAAATATCAGGTTTACATATTTTTTTTTAATATCATTGTTGTTTTAGTCAAGGTTTCCTTTATTAAAAAACATCTGCCACTTTTCTGTTTAAATTACTATAACAGAAATCAGTCAATAAATTCATAAATTAAAACAATGTTTGTATATGGGCAGAATATGCTGCAAGTTAGGAAGGTTCATAAGTGATAGGAAGATTCATATGTAAACAGCACATATTCTAGCACTAACCTGAAACATTGAGATAAATTGCTTTGTCCACTTCACTCTTCTAGGAGACTTGTGGGTGCTCACATAAAATAAACTAGATTTTTGTGATCCACAGTGAAATTACATGCTGACCGCATGATCAGTGCTTCATAACAATACCATTTGGAGGCTATCTTGGATAATGTTAACAATGAATGATACCTAGAGCCAAAATTACAGGATGACAAAAAAGAATAAAAAAAAAAACTAAAAAGAAAACACACCAAATTTTCAAACAGTTATAGAACCTGAAATCAAGGATAGTCTCACTAGAAAAATAAGGTTAGCTACTATTCCACTCAAAAGTGAATAATATACAATGCCATCCATAATGTTTGGGACAAAGACACATTTTACCTTGATTTACCCTTCTGCTCTACAGTTTAAAACTACAAATCAAGCAATTCAGACATTATTAAGGTGCACATTGCAGACTTTAATTTAAGGGTATTTGTTTATGTTTCGGTCACACCATGTAGAAATGACAGTACTTTTTCTATATGGTCCCAATGGAATTCACTTTTTAAGGTGTTAATTAAACACAAATGAGTTAAAATTATGGAATTAAATAAAATGTCAGTGCCACATTATGCATGCTGCAAATGCATATTACAGTTTTTTATACAACTAATGTGTTTGGCAAAAGTGTCAGCCTAGTCTATGCATAACCATTGAATTTTGTAAACACTGTCTGGTCACGTGACTTTTGGTCATATTCAGGTTCATGTCAGTAATTATTGGCAAATGTCACACACGTGCGCATGGGAGGCAGCTAAAGGGCTTGAGTGAAGACAGTTCTGAGGCATGCCGGGATGTGGCAGAGTGCACTGACTCTTTTTCTCCCTTTCCTGTAGACCATTCTAGGGAGATTCCACCTGGCTCTCTTGACGTCACTTCCGGGACCGAGCCAATGGAAATAGACCTTACCAGCTCCTGCCCCTCTGATGTCACGTCCGGGTGTGATCCAATGATTGAAGAACACATGCCCGATCCTTATGACCTCACTTTCTGTCTTCCCCTTTAAAAGCCTGCCCCTTTTCCCTTTTCCCCTCAGTCTTGTTTTGGACTCGTTTGTATGCACTTCAGTGCTGTGTATTTCTATAAAAGAACGACTTCGCAGCCAGGATACGAGATTATACGGGTGGCTGCCCCAAATCTTTATCTGAGTATGTCTCATTCGTGTGACACTAACTAAAGCTCGTCTGTCTTCTAACATGGGGATGTTCACTACAGCCAGTTCACAAAAGGACTTTTATGTCTTCCATTTATATATTAAAATTCAAAACTGAGATGTCACACGTTTTCCAATTCATATCAGAAATTCCATTAACACTTTTTTTAATTTAATGTATTGTGAGATTTCTAAATACTTTTAGGAAACCCAAAAACACACAACTGCCATGTTTGTAAAGGACTGCTTGTTCGTTGCTGAGGCAACCACAGGTTCATCACACGGCAGCAGACCATTGCGGAAACAACTACAAGCCAATTGAGATCATGCTATACATGTCTGTAGCCGATGGCTGATGCAAGGGACATTATAAATGCAGGGAACAGTATAACTTGGCTACTGACCTGTCTTCGACTATGCCCGTTTGCTGTGTCTGTCTATAGGAGAGTGGTACCTCCCGCTGCAATAAACAACCATGCTGTTCCTGTTTCAAGAATAAATCTGTTTTTGCTAAAGTACTGAGATTCAGCCTTGTGTTTTGGGGTGCAAGACAGTGACTCATGAGAATATAAAGGATCAAGTTCTTTAAAAGGAAAGAGTGTCTTCCTCCTTCTCAGTTAAATCCGGGAAGAAGTAATCCTGGCTCTGATACTCTTCTCCCTGTATCTCACTGCACCACCAGTCTCTAAGGAACTCACCCCTACAATGGAGTTGTGCACTTGGATTGATGGGGGACTTTTCATCTGGTCCGATTTGCTTGTGAAAACCATGCCCTCAGCAGTATGAAATGCAGTACGCAGATGATAATACCATACCAGACCACTCTAGAGAAGTACTTCAAAGTATAACTGATTCCTGGATCTCTCCATATTAAGCTTAATTTCTGGAAATAAAACTGCATCAAAATGCAGACACTTAACCGACTTCCACCAAATGAGTTTGACTAAGAAAGAACCACCAAGATCCCCTTGTCGTCTTGGAACATTTCACTGATTTCCCATACCTTGGTAGCATCCTCACTATTAACCAACAAAATCTATTCTGCTTTCTGTGCATTTGGCAAGCTGTGTCATCATCTTTTCAGTAACCATGGTTTCAGTAACTATGGTTTGCAGACAGAGATTAAGCTGGCTGTTTATCACACAGTGGCAATCAGTACACCCATAAATGCCTCCATAACTTGGACAGCATATTGCGAACATCTGAAAACTCCTGAAACATTCCATCAAAGCAAGCTTTGCTTTATTTTTGGAGTTAGCACCACCTGTATTGAGACAATAAGTTTCCAACATCAACTGCTATGGGCTAACCACGCCATCTGAATACCCGAAACTCAGCCTATATGCTGAAATGCTGAAAGTAGGGCATGTGGAAGACAGCTCAAGAGATTCAAAGACCACCTAAATAACAATCCCACTGCCTGTGGGATCCCCTCTAAAAAACTGGAGATTCTTGCCAATGGCTGCTTACCCTAGAGGAAAACAATAATTTGCTGCCATGTCTTTGAAAGCTGATGAATGAAAGTGGAGGAACATCGAAGAGAAAGAAGAAAAACTTGACTAGCAGCAATAGCCGAGGGTATTGTGGATCAACTGACCTTCCAGTGTCCAAAATGTCTGAGGAAAGTTCGATCACGTTTTTCAAGTGGAGGCCAACTTTTTCTAATAGCAGAATTAATCCAACAGTCACTGAAGAGTATGAAATACCTAGTCAGAGGTGGGAAATTACTTGTAAAAAATGTCTAATTTCAGTGCAAATTTCGCAGTACAACAAGATCCATATTATACATATTGTGAAAGATCTCATATCGGAGCTGAAGGACACCCTGAAAGTGCGTGAAATGTTTATCGGGGGAAATAGGTTGTTGTTTTTAAAAAGTAATTATATTTTTCTTTAGCTTCTGTAACAGTGCATTTCACTAAAATTCACACTATGCACAAAATTTGATTAGGTACTGTATCTCTACTACACTACAAAGGAATAGAGCATGGAAGAAACTGGCAGAATCTTTCAAAAGTGCATTTTCAAGCAAAATATTTTGCTTGGCTTTTCTCTACATTCATAATGGCTAACACGGTACAACACCCTAGTACTACAAAAGTGCATTTTCCAAATTAATGAACAAGTGATTTCTTAAAGACACCTACTGTGTGTCTTTTTACTGAACATTAATGGACAAATGTATGTTGATTCATATTTTTCTATTTCTCATATTCTGCAAAATAAATATTTCCATGCATTGTTTGTATTTTTTTATAGAATTTGTAAGGCCACCCCTTTAACCAGCCGGCAGCTACACCTCCAAGACCTGTGGCCTGGATAAATTACTGAGGCTAATCTAAATATCAAGCCTTACCTCTAACAAATGAAAATTTCCCCACAATCGACGGTTTAAACAAGCACGCAAAAACAGGTATGTCAAATAAGTGAATATATTAAATGAAAAACAAAACACTACTGCACATTCCCAATGTAGAAAAAATATATATGTATAAAGCACCACCAAAGCAATAACGTGACACCATATATATACTCAATGACAAACCCTCCCTAGCCCCAGTAACATATAATGAACACAAAACAAAGATAGTAATAAATGAACACAGAAAATGGCAATGATATTGAACTTGAGTCCGAGTGCACAAC
Source organism: Polypterus senegalus (assembly GCF_016835505.1). Taxonomy (NCBI): domain Eukaryota; kingdom Metazoa; phylum Chordata; class Cladistia; order Polypteriformes; family Polypteridae; genus Polypterus; species Polypterus senegalus. Next base: position 43,387,020 of record NC_053159.1, read on the forward strand.
TGTCCTGAATGCGGAAGACTAGTCAACTGATAAGAGTTGCGTTGTATTTCCTGGAATAAATGAAGCGACCTCACCGTGAATCCCTGGCTTGTGGTGGATGATGTAATCCGACCCCGGGGTCTCTAGTGATAAGGGAATTGAAGTCAGTCCGGCAGAATGAAAAAAAAAACTGGTTGCAATGACGCGATGTGGTAAACACCAGGTAAGTTGATGCGTCATGGTGAAATGTGATCCTCATCTCTCTCCTCTCTCTCCCCTGGTCTCTCCCGATTGTTTATATAGTACTGCTCGGTGCGATTGATTGATCGTTAACAGGTGTTTTCCAATTTGGGGCTGCGGTCTCTTTCCATCATCCGTCCCCCTTGAATTTACGAGGACGACATTTACTGACGCACACAAACAGCAAACGGGATGATGGAAACAAAATGCAGTCAGTACAAACATTGAACAACACTATTACTATGTAGCCCTGCTACAAATTGAGTTAAATATATTTGTTTCATTATCATGATAAGCAGTCCAAACATAAATATAAAATATGGTTCATATATTTTTTCAATGACATATTAGTTTTTAGTCATATCTGGAACAGTCTGTCTGATGTGTGCGAAGTTCAACATTACCTACAATATGAAGCAAATTTAACCTGTTCATAAATAGGTCTAAGTTAGTAAGCAATTTATATCCCTTTCTCCGACTCTAAGAAGCACACTGTAACTGCAATTAGTCTTAGTCTTAGTCCACTGCTAGTCTGCAGTTCTGGTGCACACTGCAACAGCACTAAACCTGAAAGTTGTCTTGTTACCATAAATACTAAGATGAGATCAGCACAGGATTATCCTGCACTCATAGAACACTGCAGCTGATCTACTGTGATTAATTTAATGGTAGGGAGGGCATTACAAAGGACAATTGACATCTGGTGGGTAGCACAATAAACAGAGGGAGAAAACACCAAGGTAAGTGCCAAAGTGATTGTGTCCCTTATATCATTCAGTGCTAAAATGCAAATATAAGCCTACCTTAAAAAAACAAAACATCTTTGGTCATAGATACTGCTATGCCATCATGGGAAGTAATTTCTTCCTGCATTTAATTGGGACAGAGAGGGAAATGGTTACTACTTTACTTGTGTCAATGATGTTTGCATAGATATCTGTATCTGAGCTGCTGCCACTTGTGGTGTTGACATCTTGTTTTTGCAGAGTTTGAAGGGGCAGGGCTCCAGATAAATTACTTCTGCCCTCCTGTGACAAAAATAAAAACATAAATCTTTTTGAAAACAGTTAAGTACCCTCGGAAATAAATAAGGATAAAAAATGTAATAAAATCTCTCATCCACATCCATCTATTATTGCAGAATCCCTCTTAGTCTTAGTGTAGAGTCTAGTGTAGCAATTTTCAACTGGTGTGTCGCAGTGCTAAATTTTTTTAAAAACTCCATCCATCCATCCTCTTCGAAATAGGGAACAAAAAGCAATGAACGTATAATTTCATGCATTTATAACCAGTTTACAATTCGTTGTTAAAAAATGTGTATGTTAAAAATTTTGTATAATAAAAATTGTTTTGTATAATCAATGTTAACATGTACTTCAATAATATAAAAGTTATGTTTGCATTGCGCATGCACCATGCTGTGTAATTATTCCAATGAATGCGTCTTATTGTCGAGCACATTGAGTGTCACTATTTACTCTTCACTACAGTGCGTCTGAATTTGATCATGCATACAGATGTATACAAGTATTTGCACCCGATACATTTTACCATTGTACACAATGTTCTTGGGTGACATGCATACTTTACACTGCAGCAATTTTTCTAAATATAACAGCATTATCAGTGCTGTACAGAATTGCATTCGGGTCACAAAGATGACAAAATATAGGGACAGAATGAAGAGAAAAAAGTCGTTTTTGAGATTAAATCAAAAGTTAATTTTGAATTTAATCTCCAAATAGACATTTTTTTCTTCACTGTGTCTACTTTTTGTCCCTAAAACGCTTCTGTAGTGGAGAGATTTATTGTGTATCAAAAATTTTCAGTTTGTATGCGTAGAAACTTACAAATGATGAAATGGTTTATATTATGTAAGATTTTTTTGATTTCAATGGTTTAGTTTTGGATTTTTGACAAATGTGTTCACAAATAATTTAAAGTAATATCCATATTTTCTTTAGACTAGTAAGAGTTTTTTTTTTTTAATTATTTTTTAAATTTGGTTATGTTTTCATTTTTATTCAGTAGCATCCCATTTAACACTGGACAGGTTTCTAATAAAAAAAACGAAAATTAGAAGACAGTGAAGAAAGTGATGCTAGTATGTTGAGTGCTGCATTGCCCAGCACATCAGCACCTAGTACCTCTTCTAGTACCTTAATTGGCTAAACTAAAAACTATTGTTTTGCCATTACAACAAAGATTACATGGCATTTGGCCTTATATCCAGTGAAGAAAATCCACCACCAGTTTGTGGCAAAAAATTAGCAAACCAAGCTATGGTTCCAAGTAGTTTAAAAAGACATTTCCAATCTGAGCATTCTCACTTGTGTGAAAACCCAGTTGAATATTTCAAAAGACTTGTATTAGATAAGACTCTTCAAGTAAAAAGATGGACTAAATTTGTAACAGCATCAGAAGTATTAGGGTGTTATACCGTGTTAGCCATGATGGATGTAATGAGAAGTCAAGCAAAATGACACCTTTTATTGGCTAACTAAAAAGATTACAATATGCAAACTTTCAAGGCAACTTAGACCCCTTCTTCAGGCAAGATGTAAGAGGTTTGAGTTGCCTCGAAAGCCTGCATATTGTAGTCTTTTTAGTTAGCCAACAAAAGGTGTAATTTTTCTTGACTTCTCATAACAGTATCAGAAAAAGTAAAGTTACACAATCACAGAAATTGTTGCTGTGACATCTTACACAAATGCAGCATCTTTAATTTTACAATCATGCTGTAAAATTGCAAATATCATGTTTGGCGAAGAATTCTTGCATTGGTATTTATATGGATGGTGCTGACTCAATGTCAGGAAGTGTAAAAGGATTTGCTACACTGGTTCAAAAAAGAATCATAGAATTATTTTTGCTTATTGTTTTCTCCACAGAGAATTACTAGCATCAAAATCATTTGTACCTGAGCTGAAAAAAGTACTAGGTGAGATTGTCAAAATAATTAATTATTTAAAAAGCAGGCCATTACAATCTAGATTGTTTGTAGCACTATGTTCCTCAATGGGAGCTTCTCACACAAATTTGTTATTACATACAGAAGTCAGTTGGTTATCTAGTGGTCAAGTTCAATCAAGATTTTATGAACTAAAAGAGGAAGTTCTAACTTTTTTGACAATTCAACAATCTGACTTAGCTGATTCTCTTGGTGATAAGCTTTGGTGCAATAAGGTTGTATTTCTTGCTGATTTGTTTCAAACTTTGAACACACTTAATAAAAGTATGCAAAGAGATTGTGAAAACATTCTTACTTCAACGAAGGAAAGTAACACTTTCAAAGAAAAACAAATGCTTTGGGATGAAAGAATCAGAAAAGAAAATGCAGTAGAAATGTTTTAGCTAATGAAAAGGTGCCAACTGCATGGAAATCCTATAGATCAAATTTTACACACTTTAAGGTTTTTCATTAGCTCTCACTTGACATTTCATCCTTGGATTGGATAAGAGATCTGTTTGTCTTTAGTGTGTGCAAATTGGCAAATTTAAAGATTACAGAATAGGACGAATTAACAGAGATAAGAAATCACAGCAGATTAAAACATAAACATTCAACAACAGATCCTACTTTATTTTGGTTATATCTTAAAAGTTATTTTCCAAATAGAACAATAGAAGCACTTCTTCCTTTCTCCATGTCATATTTATGTGAATCAAGTTTTTCTGTAATGAGTAATATTAACAACTAGCAGAATAACCACGCTTCGCAGCGGAGAAGTAGTGTGTTAAAATAAAGTTATGAAAAAGAAAAGGAAATATTTTAAAAATAACATAAGATGATTGTTAATGTAATTGTTTTGTCATTGATATGAGTGTTGTTGTCATATATATATATATACACACAGACACACACACACACACACATATATATACATATATATATATATCATATATATATATATATATATATATATATATATATATATATATATATATATATATATATATATATATATATATATATATATATATATACACACATACATATATATATACAGTACAGGCCAAAGGTTTGGACACACCTCCTGATTCAATGTGTTTTCTTTATTTTCATGACCATTTACAGCACTCCATCACTCTCCTTCTTGGTCAAATAGCCTTTACACAGCCTGGAGGTGTGTTTGGGGTCATTGTCCTGTTGAAAAATAAATGATCGTCCAACTAACCTAACTTCTGCACAACACAACTGCTGGTCCCAACCCCATTGATAAAGCAAGAAATTCACTAAATAACCCTGATAAGGCACACCTGTGAAGTGAAAACCATTTCAGGTGACTACCTGTTGAAGCTCATCGAGAGAATGCCAAGAGTGTGCAAAGCAGTAATCAGAGCAAAGGGTGGCTATTTTGAAGAAACTAGAATATAAAACATGTTTTCAGTTATTTCACCTTTTTTTGTTAAGTTCATAACTCCACATGTGTTCATTCATAGTTTTGATGCCTTCAGTCATGAAAATAAAGAAAACACATTGAATGAGGAGGTGTGTCCAAACTTTTGGCCTGTACTGTACATATGCATATAAATATATATACATATATACACATATATATATACACACACACACACAAACATATATACATATATACACATATACATATCTACATATATACTGTATATACACATATATATACAAATGTACATAAATATCTACATATATATATTAGGGGTGGGACTCGATTAAAAAAATTAATCCAATTAATTAGAGGCTGTGTAATAATTAATCGTATGTAATCGCACATGTAAATTTGCCCCAAATTGCAAATGTTTTTTTTTTTTATTTAAATGGGTTTTAGTGGGTGACAGAATCAAATAATAGACATGGACATGAATATTGTAAACTCAAGCTATTTTAATTTCTGAAAAAAAAAATGCTTTTAAACTGCATTTGAATTCAAAACAGAAACAAAAATATCATCCCTGGTTAAAATTGGGCAGACTTAAAAATAAAGTGGTAGTTTAAGTACTTTAAGTACATTTTCAGAATGGTATTGTCTTTAAATAATAATAATCAAAATTTCAACATAAAGTGTAGTTTTTCTTCTTAAAAAAATAAGTCAGAAACATAAAAGTTAATTTGACCAGCTTACTCTTTAAACTCTGAGTAACATTAGCCAAAATTATTTTGTACATTAGGCTAAAACAGTGTGATCATTGACCATTTTGTAATTAGATGTAATTAGAATTACTAACGGTCACGGAAGTCCAATGATCCCCAGTAAGAGCCACAAAGTCCGCTTTCTGTAATGCATCTAATTTTGCTTGCTTTTCAGTGTGCACAAAACCATGCTTTTATCAAGGCTTCGCTCGGGTAGTTTTTTGAAATGAAATTTTCCTCCGATCAGTCGTAGGAACACGCTTCATTCCGACTCTTTTTATAGCTGTGATGTGTGCATCAGTGTAATCGATGTACCAGGAAATCATGCATTGACAAAAGTTCCCCTTTGCTTGGAATTGAAAGTGTGATTAAATGCGTTATTTTTTGTTATGGAGTACATGCATCAAAGCTTCTCAGCTGTGCTTGTGCTAAGAAAAGGAAAGATTTTACAAATAACGTAACATGATTCTGCGTTAACCGCATATTTTTTCATACGTCCCAAACCAAGGAGATGCGAGGTAAAAGTGAATCGGGAAGCGCGCGTACATACTCAGTACATCCATTCTCGGGAATCGAACCTCGGATGTCGGTGCTAAAAGCAAAGCCTCTACAATTGCGCCACAGCGGGTGGCTTGTCTATTTGAGAGTATGTAGATCGGGATATATATATACTGTATATTCGCAGCGGAGAAGTAGTGTGTTAAAGAAGTTATGAAAAAGAAAAGGGAACATTTTAAAAATAACGTAACATGATTGTCAATATACTGTACAGTAATTGTTTTGTGAGTGTTATTGAGTGTTGCTGTCATCAAGGATTTGATTATCATTATTTGTTTCAATCAGGGTCGTATTTGTACGATGTGTTGTGTTCAAGTTACATTCCGTGTTTGTCAATCATTGTAAAGATAAGAGGTTTCATTCATTGATTCGTTTCTTACTGCATCAATAAACAGCTCGTCTTCCTCTTTATCTCAGATGTGACACACTGCATGCATGGGTTTTTTTTTTACACTTTCTTCCTTTAGCGGGACATTGACTTTTTCCACCGTGTGCTTTGTTTCCGCAGTAGCTGAACTTATGAATATGCTTGTATGTATCAGACGCTTCATATTTTTTTGCTGCCTTCTCAATTGTGTAATTCGGTTTTTGTTCAGCACTCTTTGGAACTGTTGCTTTTTGTCTGTGCACTGCGTCAGTTCACATGAGCCGCTTGGTGTTCTTGCATCGAAGGTTCCCAGCTGTGCTGGTGCCATCTCGTGTGATGTCCACGGCTGTATGTAATGTCAGCTAAGACCCGACACTTAAAAGTTTCTCTCGCAGTTTCGCTGAGTTTGTGCCAAACACCACCCTGACCATCTCATCTTCCTCTGCATAAGCACAGTCCTTCACCAGTGAATATTTATCGGCAGTGTTTCTATTGGATTGCCGCTGACGGACGGCCTTACATGGGCAGGCACTAAATTACAAACGCCAGCGGCAGCCTGTCTATGAACTTAATTTAATATAAACTTACGGTTCACGCCGTGCTTTGTTTCCGCAGTAGCTGTACCTGAATACGCTTGTATGCATCGCTTGCTTCATAATCTTTTTCTGCCTTCTCAATTGTGAAATGGCGTTTTTTGTTCAGTGCTGTTTAGAGGTCTTCCTTGTTCTCTACGTACTTACGTAGGAGGCGTGATGATGTCACACGAAACTCCGCCCCCCACGGCCATCCAGCTCAACTCCATTACATTATATGGAGAAAAATAGCTTCCAGTTATGACCATTACGTGTAGAATTTCAAAATGAAACCTGCCTAACTTTTGTAAGTAAGCTGTAAGGAATGAGCCTGCCAAATTTCAGCCTTCTACCCACACAGGAACTTGGAAAATTAGTGATGAGTCAGTGAGTGAGTGAGTCAGTCAGTCAGTGAGTCAGTCAGTCAGTGAGGGCATGCCTTTTATTAGTATAGATAAAAATAGGTCACGGCTGGAAACTTTGGATGAAGATTTAAGAGTGTGCCTGTCCAAAATTTTACCCTGTATAAAAGGCATTCTAAAACAATGTCAAGCACAGATATCTCATTAAATACTATTTGCAAGTAAATTAGAAGTAATAAATAAAAATTGTTTTAAATAATGTAAAGTATTTTTTATTACAAGGAATCATAAATAAATAGTTAAAAAGATTTTTTAAAAAGCCACTTTGGAGCAAAAAGGAGAGGTAATTACTATTATTATTATTGTTATTATTTTTTTTTTGTAAATCAATCAAAATTGTACCTTTTTTTTATCAGATCGGCAAAATATATAACATTTTTGGTGTGCCACAGAATTTTAGTAATTAGTTTATGTATGCCATGAGATAAAAGGTTGAACATATTCGGCTCCAGTGCAAAAACTCCTTTCCCTGGGCTTTAAACAAGTTTCACAAATCCCCTCCGATTCACAATTCGTTCCCTCTTTTCTTTTTACCTGAAGATTTCAACAAAGTGAGATAGACTTGCCAACAACCTGAATATCACTATAACCAAATAGAAAATGAAACTGAACATCATGCAAGTATTCTACCCCAGCTTTTATGCCCTCTTCATCTCACACTGGTCAGTGATAGCCAGCACAGTACACAGATAACACTTCAAACTAAGTGGCATTTACATACAACCGCAACCGCCAGTCCACTGCAACAACCTCCTTGCAACTTACTATATTGCCGGCCTGCTGCTACATTATTAGAGGCTGACAACAACAACAACAACAACATTTATTTATATAGCACATTTTCATACAAAAAAAATGTAGCTCAAAGTACTTTACAAAATGGAGAATAGAAAAATAGAAGACACAGTAAAAAATAAAAATAAGTCAACATTAGTTAACATAGAATAAGTAAGGTGGACAGAAAAAACAAAACAAAAAAAAAACTCCAGACGCATAACAAACAAACTAGTGAAGCCCCCAAGACTAGCTGCCTGTTACCTGTTCACTGTGCCATGGCATCCTCGGCACAGCGCTACCCAACCAGCCACAAACTCCACTGAGGGTTAAAGCCCATTGTGTAATCCTACAATTGTAAATTTTTCACCACTAGGTACACTAACCTGCAGGCAGATAAAAAAATTAAAAAATAAAAAAATAATTGTGCATATGGAATACTAGAAACTGCCTGCAAAGTTACCTAATTTCAGTACAACATTACCGTGAGGTACCAGGCCTCCATCTACCTTGATACACCTGATTCAACAACTGTTGAAGTACTGCCCCTCTCAGTCAGAGGTAGTTTTAAGGTAACACCCTTTTTTCCTTTTGAAGTGATAAACCTCTTTAGGTTTTGCTGCTTCAGAGACCTGTCCTCTGCTGTATATATCACAGAAATGCTTCTATCATTCCTCTACATCATATTTGCTCATAAGCCAGGTATTACAGTGTCCAAAAAAATCTTGTAGTTCATATACATCATAATATCCTAGAATGAAGATTTATTCACTCCTGGAGGCTTCTCAAAAGTTAGGTCCTTAAGCATGCTGCCAAAGTGATCTTTGAAACAGCACTGATGAATTCTCTTCGTATTTTGTATTACAAAGCACATTACTCCATATCTTTGTATATATTGTATGAAGAAAAAAATTAGCAATCATCAAATCGTATTAAATATTTTAATCCAGAGGTTGCCAAGTCCGGTCCTGGAGGACCACAGTGGCTGCAGCAAAAACAAGTCACTCATTAAGAAAAGGGTTAGAATGAAATCTTGCAGCCACGGTGCTCCTCCAGGACTGGATTTGGCAACCCCTGTTTTAATCTACTCAGTCATTGTCATTTTATAAAAATAAAATTATAGATACATGTTAGTTTTGCTTGAGCATCATATACTTCAGTCATACACCCTTCTATCTTTTATCAAGTCTGGTTAATTCAGTATTCTGATAATATAAAGCGCATGACTGAAAAGCCTGGATGAGATGACTGTCTATTACAAGTAGTATTAGTGCACTAGCCATTCAATTATATGAGGCAAGTCTGTTGTGTCTGTTGCCATAACTTAACACAATTGTTTTGGCATTGGACTGGAAACCTCAGTATGTCAGAGGAAAACCTAGTTGGACACAGTGAGAACGTCATAATTGTAAAGAGACAGCAAGGATTTGAACCTGTGTTAATAGAAAACTTATTTCAGATTACTATTTCTAATTTATTATTACTATTGTTTTTATTAATAATACAAATAAGATGGTATAGTGTTACTGACTTCATAACCGGTTCCAAAATTAAAACTAGTATTACTTTAAATTTAATTTAAATATAAATTATTGTGATTTACTAATCATATACAATTGATGAATATTAGTAGATGAATGATTATTTGACTACTTAATATTATTTGTTTATGTTTTAGTTGTGCTAAGTCAGCCCACATTCATTGATTATGTATTTTATTTTCACTTTATTGGGCCAGTGACATTAAAATAATTCTTAAACTCTAATATCTCCCTTTAATATTCATCCCTATAATATGCCAATAGTAAGAACCAATACAAACATTTTGTTAATGCTAGGGAAATTCATTTCACCCTCTTTACAGTAAAAGTCAAAAAATTACACTATGGGTAACTGAGTGCTGCTAGTTTAGATATCTCAGCAAATACAAAGTGTTTATGAATGCTTTCTGAAATCAAGAAAGTACAGATAAGTGAAACTGCCACTGCTCCTGATTAACATTAACTGTACAAATTCTTTGCTCCCAGCAAAAAAAACCCATATATATTAAAGAGATAAAAAGGAAAAAAATACATGAGAAGTGTTAGAAAAATGCAAAGCAAAGTCCTTAAATTCTATTCTCATATACTAAAAAAAAACAATGTGATATGGATACTTTTAATAGTACTTGTTTACTTTTGGAATTTGTTTATAAATGGATAATAATTTCAATGTGTATAAAATAATTTCTGTTACCTGGTGTGCAAAGAATACGCACAGCAGCATGTTCTCACACAAGCCATTTTAGAAATATCAAAGCACTTCTGCCATGTAACGCAAAACTCCTCACCAATCTAAAGGCATTATATTTAGTTTATGGTTTATAATTAATAAATTGTGATAAATATTTTAAAGTAGGATGCTGAATTTCTTCTCTGGCTTATGAATAAGTACTGTAAAGAAACTGAAATGGAATGAGACAGCGAGATCAACATATTATGTGTTAGGTGAAGAATGCAGATAAACTGCCAGACAAATGCATGCCTTTTAGTCAGTTATTAGTATCTAATGGTTTTATCTCTTAAGGCATTGATTTGTCCTTGTGCACAATGCCATTAATCTCTGTCATAAACAACTGCTAATTGAGCAAAGAAAAAAGGGTATCATGTATATTTTGTTACAGTATAAGAATTCTTGTAATAGTGGCACAGTTTTGCTTTTGCTAAAAGGTTTGAGAACAGGTGTGTACAGTATATATCAACTCATCAAATTCAATTTTATAGAAAATAATACATAAATGTATTTAGATTGTGCCACATCTAATTTCAAAACTCAACCAAAATCAACTAATTCCTGCAGATTTCTTATTGCTAGACAATCCTTTCTTTGTTACATTGTAATATTCCCAGTTTTTCAGACCTTCAGTAGCACTCAAGGTTTTCTCTTTGAAAAAGAGCAGTCTAAAATGAGAATCAGAAAGTCAATTCATCTTCCCCTACCAGTACTCAAGAATATACTATTTTAAAGCTACAATATACAAACTGATCAGCTTTTTTTCACAGTTTAATATGATAACAAGAGATGTCAGGTTTGAGAGAAGGTGTAGCTTTTGATGACTGGATCAAGGTCTGTTTCCAGTTAGAGAGCCGGCACCTGCATATAAATTTGGTATTTGTCCATCAGTATGAAAAGGATTCAGGCCACAGTTATAAGCCTGAAAATGAATTATCCTTTTAAACTTTTAATGTTTTTTTTGTCTGAAAGAGTCATTCATCTTTTGATTAAGTGCGTGCATTTCTTTGGTCTCTTTGGAGCAGGAAACTGACCCATTCTCTTTGGCACTACAACAGACTTTCTTTTGGCAAAAGAGCTACATTCTTCAGAGCTTTAAAGCTGAATGCCATGAACTAGCTTCTCTAAGCTTAAGCTATGTGCAAGTGCTGGTGCCCAGTCCAGGAAGACTGAGAAGCAGCAATGTTTCAAAAAGGGAACTTTAGCACTTAATCTCTTGTGTCAGAAAAAGCCACACTTATCCTAATGAATTTGCAGAGTACTTGGCAAAGAGCCTAAAAACAAGATGATAAAGACAACATCAGATCACGGACAAAGGATTACAAGGCAAAGATAAAGAGTGCACTCCAGTGTAGGCAAAGTTGTTCACTCTTACCCGTAGTAACCTAAACATTGTAAAAAAAAACTCATAAAGTTGGGGAGAGGAGTGTTTGAGTAACTTCTGCACATTCAGCCTTCTATGGAGATGTTCAGGATAAGTATTATGCTAAATACCAAATGTAGGTACATTAGAATTATTTAGGTTTGCATAATAATTGATTTTGTGTTTGTACAAAATAATTTGTTACCTCACCAATGGTTTAAAACATAGGACTAATATGTTGCACTTATACCTATTTGCAGTCATAATTTGTAAGGTCAGAAATATGCGCATATTGGGGCTCACAATTTTTCTTTTTTGAATCCACCTTGGTCACCTTCTAAAAATTAATGACAAAGAAATACGTTTTAAGACATCTGTTTTGGCAACTGATCACATTTAAACAAACTTGCTTTGAAGTTTTGGATTTTTGATTACTCTGTTAATTATCATTTTTAACTTCAGCAACACTGGTATTATTTAAAACAATCAGCAAGACACCCCTCAAGGGATGCCAAATTAGAATAGGTTGTGTGAAGGATCTCTGTTTCACTTTCTGGCTGGAGCACCAGAATTTTAATGAGATCTGTATTTTAACGCTTTCAATTTCTCTGTTGTAGAACATGACTGAAGAGTTACTTTTACATTGTATTATTGAAAATTACAATGTATTTATAACATAACAGAAGATGGATATATGAAAATATATGCTCTATATAGTATTGCTGTATATGTATATACAGTAGATATACTGTATATTGATGAAAAACAATATCAAAAACACAAAACATAAAGTTAAGCTAAGTTGACTTTTTCTTGCCTACAGAAAAGGCACATAACCTATGAGTTCAGTCTCTTGGCTTAGATAAATCTTTTTTCTGTCTTGTAGAAAAAAATCACATAACATGAATTCTGATGTTTCAAGTCAAGTGTGTTTGCACTCTAACGTTCATTTGCTCACAACTAGCCTCTGTGCTGGCTTAACTCACCCACTCCTTCAAAGCAGATTTTTTGGGAAATGTTGTGAGAGATGCTGCTCTACACTTTCTTACAGGAGTTAGGAAGAAGTTTATTAACAGCTAGAGCTACACAAGATTATTACCTTTCAATTACAGTGACACCAATACCATAATATGTTATCTGGCTTTGTCCTACCTAGCCGGATAATTGATTGTTTTCAGAATCATAATAGTAATTAACAGTTTCCAGAATCAAAGTAATTGTACTAATGGTTTGAGGTAAGCAACGCTTTGTTCCTGGATGGCTTTCTCCAGACGCATGGAGGAATCTTCAGTGTGCTTTCCTTATTTTGTCTCAGGAGCTTCTTCACCTTTAATCGCACCTTCTGCTTATGGCTGATAATGCAGTTTCTCTGCAAGGGTTTTACACACACTATGTCTTTGATTGGCAGAACACGGTGTTTTTACGTATATGGTATTCATCTCTTTGGGCACTTATTATCTTAGCAAGGTTTGGACTAATGTAAGCCTTGGTACAACTAACAGCCTTGGTTATGCTTTTGGAGTAGAATTTGTCATTCTAGCTTCTTTACGGCCAGGCAAGTGGTGAGCTGGTACAAGAAACCAATCAACTGAGGCCTTACAAGGGTTGTTAGAGGAAGGAATAGAGGTCTTTGCATTGGTTTCCTGGGTCCTCTTGGTTGACCTCAGGTGCAAAGTTTACTTATAATTGAATTATGGTTCTTTGTTCAGAACTTGGATGTCCAGCTCATGCCTTTGAGACTTGTCCCTGTGATGTTACATGGTCTTGTATTGATCATGTTATCAGATAAGCCGTGGAGTTTGCATTGCACAGAGGGACCTTGTCAGGCAAACTGAGAGTTTCTAGCTTGCATTAACACTAGAATCCCTGAAGTCTACGAAAAAACTCGCAATCCCGGCCCACCTTAAATCCCTTTGCACCTCTCCATCAGCGTGTTTTTTGTTCTATAAATGTGTCGATCAGCACAAGCAGCCGGCTGTCCCATCCCCTGCCTTGACTGAGCTCAACTCGGGCAAAAAGCTCTCCCAGCTCAACCCAAGGCTCCTTATCTGTGAGTGAGGTTCTTGGAGTTGTATACGGTAAATAACACAGTATATTGTTATTCGGAATACATGTATTTTATGTGTGATCCGTGTCTACAAAGATCTGGGTAAGTGTAGGATGAAAGGAAATGCAAGGCAAGAAATGCTGAACACATACCTAAAGCAGAAACTTTTTCTATGTTATACAAATAATCATGTGAAGTGTACAATGTGTGAAGACTTTAGTCTAAATATCAACTAAACACATGCACTTTTATTTAAGAATATAAAGAAAAAAAAACAAAGCATTTGATTTACATGTTACTGTCAATGAAGTATAAACCTAAGCTCAAATGTCAATCAACAGGGAGTTCATACATATTTTTGAATGGTGCAGAGGTAAGAACCGCTGCCTTACAACGCAAAGATCCTGGGTTTGAAACCGGGCGCACTGCGTTTTGAGTAGTGAGCTTCTGTTATTTTTATTATTATTACTATAATATAATAAAAACATACATTTGATTTGAGTCTGTAATACCCAGTGTAAATTTTAGCTACTTGTAAAAGTTAGAGCTTTTATTTAATTTTATTATTATTCAGTTTTATTCTCTCAGTTATATTCACATGGTAGCAGTCACAGGACATTGTATCTTTGATTGCTGGTACAACAAATAGTTCTGAACAGGCATCAGGCACAGCACCCACTGTGGTCATTGCAACTCTTGTGAAAAGAATGGAGGTAAACGCCATCAACTCAGAGAGGGAGAGGCAAGTTTGTTGTACTACATAAACATCACTGAGAGAATAAAACTGAATTCTATGTGGAACAGTAACAGCTTGTAGCATGTATGAGATGGTATTAAAACTGATTCAAAGGGAGCCAGTGTGGGTGTAGGCTTCATAAAAAGCCCAGTTCATCTCAAAATGAACATTTTACTATTATCTACTTATCCTCCTGCTATGTTATGTTTATTTTTCATGAGTTGTAAAAAATCTAGTCAGCAAAATACCAAAAAACTGGCCATAGTCTACTTACTTTTCATCTTTTCCTTAAAATAGCAAGCAGATGTTACAAGGATGAATAGATAATGCTAAAAGTTTTGTTTTGCTCAAATGTTCCCTTTAAAATTTCTCACCCAAGTTTATACTTATTTGATTAATAAGGTATACCAAAAACTTACAACCACACTAGCTCTCCATGGATCAGGATTCATATCCCTGACATGAGAGTTACAGTTAAGAGAAGTTTCAGAAAAACACAAAAAATCGTCAGCATCCTCCATCTGAAATGTAATTTTATTTAACAAAAAAAAAAAACTGTCTTTCCATGTATGTAAATAATTGTAATTGTAAGAAAAATAATGTCACTGTAAGAACGCAGAAGTACACTACCTGTACCCCAAAATAAACATCAGAGTTGTTCTTGACACAAATGACAAGTTCTCCAAACTCCAAAACATCATCATTCCTGACTCTTCCTGTATGATAGTCCCTTAAACTCCATGTGCATAGTAACCGTGGCATTTCACTCTATAAATCCCAATTGTCCAAAAGCACATTTTATCATTTCACCATAAATATCACAGTAAAATGGAGAGGAATCCTTTACTACAAAACTAGGAGGCACTTGAATCCAACAGAAAGATAACCTTGAAATACCTGATGCCCTTCAGTGAGTGTAACACATACATTTTAAAGTATTTCCAATGCTGAGCACATCTTTTAAAATAACTATGCTTACTCTCAAATCACCTTGTCCACAACCTAGTCAAAATCAATGCAGGGTAGTGTCTCAAGAATTATGCTTTGGCTTCAATGTACTGTCTGGAAACAATGTTTTACTGGACTCCAGATACTAATGCTGACTGTATTAATTAATTAAAGGTAGAATTCTTCATACAATACTATAACATTACACTTCAACCTCATAATTTCAGCTTACTTCTATTGCACTTGAGCAGGCAGCAAGAATGACTGCATGTGTGTTGGTGTACAAAGATCAAGGGTAAAATAATTACACTTTTAGAATACAGTTAAAATTGCACTGTGTGCATTTAAACACACACAAACACACACAAGAGATACATACTGTACATATTTATGTATATATATATATATATACACACACACACAGTTATATACCATCATGAATTACAGGAAAGAAATTCTGTATATAGTATATTTGACTGTAGGTAATCAGTTTTGTGAGACACTGTCATTGACTTGGTGAAATGAATACTGAAGGACATTACGATTCCTTTACAGATTTGATCCTTTAGAAAGGCCCATTTAATTGAATTTACTCTTTTAACTCTTTTTATTAATTTAAATTACCACTTCACAACCATGGGCAGCATGGTGGCGCAGTGGTAGCCCTGCTGCCTTTCTGGAAGGAGACCGTGGTTCTTGTCCCAGGTCCTTCCTGTGTGGAGTTTGCATGTTCTTCTTGTGTCTGTGTGGGATTCCTCTGGATGCTCTGCTTTCCTCCCACAGTCCAAAGACATGCAGGTTAGGTGAACTGGCGATGCTAAATTGGCCCTAGTGTGTGGTTGATGGTTGTGTGTGTGTACTGTATGTGTTTGCCCTGCGATGGACTGGCCCTCTGTCCAGGGTTTGTTCCTGCCTTACGCCCTATGCTAGCTGGGATAGGCTGCAGCAGAATCCTACGATGCTGTTGAGGACTAGGCAGGTTAGAAATGACTGACTGACTTCACTACCATGCCTGGTTCTGGAGCAGGGAGTGATTAGTCCCCTTTGGAAAAATATAAGCAATAAATTGATGCCATTGAGAATCAATATATACATATATATATATATATATATATATATTAATTTTAATATGAATTATACATTTATATCACATGTGAAAGGGCAACCAAGAGCTGTTAAAATACCCCCATCTCCTTTTCTCCCTTTTGAAAATAAAGTGAAAGAGAATTTTGCAAGTTTGAACTCAAAAGAATCAGTGAACTCATGCAATTAATTTACAGGTTGTGAGGTCCAGGTTTTTTCGAGTGAACAAGAGTTCTGTGACTAATCCAAAGATAATGATTCAGTTCGTACATAAAAAGAATCAGTGAACATTACCTGCTGAGTGCAGAAAGTGACACAAAAAATTTTGCACTAGGATGAATATGTCAATGATGTAAGTTAAAATAATAATTGTATAATTTTCAGTTTTGTGTGTCTGTAGTTTAACTTGTTAAATCCACAAAGGGAAACACAATGTATTCATATTTACTATTGTTAATGTATTGAAGCCTTTGCAAAATTAACTGTACAAAAAACCTGATTACTAAAATACACTCAATATAAACTTGCTCAAATGATCATGAAAATTGTGAAACAGATGGGCAGAACTTGCACATGCAATCTAAACATCTACCGGCAAAAAGGAAAAATGCTGAGTACATCACGCATGCACCCAACCACTAGTGTTATACTCAACTGAGTTAATTTGCTTTTGCCTGCAAATTGATCTGTAGGACCCACTGAGAAGTCATTCAAAAAGAAAATCAGAAATATGCACTACTCCAGTGGAAGAGTAGCATAAGAGAGAAAGTCATTTACCATAGTCAGCTGAGAGTTCTAAGTAAAAAAGGGATTTTTTTTTTATAAAAGGCTAGTAAATATTATTTCACAAATCAAAATGTATATAAACTGTGTTTATGTGTGTTTTCCTCCACATGTTACCTAACTTACTGAAGCTAGGATGCTGTAACATCTTTGGAGTTGACCTCAGAGAGGGATGTGCAGTTATAAGAGGTGGAACTAGATTGAGAAGCTGGTCATAAAAGCAGCCTGTGCAGAGTGTGGAAAATAAAGCGCTTTAACAGTGTCACAATTCTATCTCCTCTGCAAAGTTCTTTTGCATGAATTTGTTGCTGCTTATAAACTTTGGAAAGAATCCTGGTCTGGACTGACTTGTGGCTTGGGGAAAAAAATGAGTGCAGATAGTGTTGTCACTAACACAAATTGAGTGATGTGAAACACACATCACACATCATTAGTGTTAAGGTACAAGCAAAAGATGCAGCTGAGAAAGAAACTACAGTGGCAGAAGTGGTGCTGGAAGATGGCCGAGGAAGAAGACAACAGTTCTGGCTGTGTATTGCAAATAATCCTTTTAAGTGCTTCCATCTACATGATCTATAAGGCTAGTTCAGTTCTTCTGTTCGCTACCCTTCTCAGTCATTACAGTATTTACCTACCTAAAAAATTACAACTGCTTTCAATATTTCAGTGAACAATGCTGATTTGATAAATAATGTCACATCCACTCACCAAATAAGAGAAATGAAACAACCACCACCTTCATTAGAGTAGATTCATTTAAAGTGTTAATGTGAGTATTTTAAAAATGTAAACCTGTTATTAATTCAATAAGCCAAACTTATAATTTATAGATTTAATTTCTAAAATTAGTTTTTTAATGATATTGCAACATTTTGCTCTAACATAACACATTTTATGGTGAAAAAAAAAAGCCTTAACCTATTTATCATGTAAAATGTACGTAAAAATATCTATACAATGTATATATATAAATATCTATACAATGTATAATTTTTTTTTACCATTTATCATTTTATGCTTTTTACTGTTGTCATTTACATTTTTAAATAGTAAAATTTACAGAAATTTTTCATAGTGGAGACTTATACATTTTTAAACTTAATTGATAAATTTGTGGAATTTCTTAGATTTTACAACATAGGCAACAAAACTTTTTCTGTATATTTTATAAACAATACAATACAATACAATTTATTTTTGTATAGCGCAAAATCACACAAGAAGTGCCACAATGGGCTTTAACAGGCCCTGCCTTATATAGTATAAACTGTACCAGTGCAGCAATATGAGGATAGACTATTGGCACAGAAACTTACAGAACCATTTTTACAGGTGTGAAAAATGGAGAAGGTATATGACAAAATAGATTATACTTCGGAAGATGAAAATGGAAATAATTCTACAATAATAATGTAACACTATAGCATGTGAGAGATAAGATGGAAAGGAGGATAGATTCTTTCAACTAGAAAGAAAAAATGGAAGGCGAGAGAGGATAATTGATTTTTACAGAGGAAATAAATTAATGTTTGCTAATATATTACAGAAGTAGTATAAAGAATCCTGGTATTCTACCAGGGCAGATGCAGATACTGACCATACTCCCATTGCAATAACAGTAAGAGTAAGGCTCAAGAAAACTAAAGGAAATAATAGGCCAGAGACACGGGACTTTGAAAAACTGAAAAAGCTGAAAGAAGTAACACTGGAGAAAATAATATTAGAAGTAGATCAATACCTTGAAGATACAGAAAGGAATCAGGAAGAGAGGAGTGATGAGAAATGGAAACAAATTAAAGTAGCAATAACTACAAGTGGATTGAACAACATGAAATTAAGAGGAAGAAGATTAAGAAACCATGGATCACAGAGGATATGATAAGACAGATTGATGAGAAATGAAGATGGAAGAACTGTGGAACAAAATGAATGAAGAATTATAAGTGAGCAAAAATAAACTGAGAAGAATCACAGGTGAAGCACAAAATAAATGGCCAAGATCTTGAATCCCCGGAGGAACAGCAGAAAATTATTTAATGTGCACAAAACTGAGAAACATCACAAAAATCTTTAGCAATAGTACACAATATAATGCTACTATGATCAACAATAGTAAGTATAAACCACTAACAGAAAGACACAAAGTGAAGGAAATATTGAAAAAATATGTAGATGAATTGTATCAACAAAAGAAGGGATGGAGCTGAAGGAGACAGAGGAAGTTGATGGAGATGAGTTTAGACCAGAATTGTTTGGGAAAGAAATAGAACATGGAATAAAACAAATGACAAATGAAAATGAAACAACAAGGATAGACATCAAACCAGCAGAAATTATTAAAAATCTGGTTGAAAAAGGAAAACAACTACAAAGACTGTAAACGAAAGTATATGAAGGAGAATGACCAGATAACTTTAGAGAAGCAGTGTTAAACCAATGTTGAAAAGACAAATGCAAGAAATTGTGAAGACAATAGAACAATACACTTAATACAACATGCATCATAGGTTGTGTTAAAGTTGACAGCAAAAGGATTAGAAACAAAAGCAGAAAATCATATAGAAGATCGATTTTGATGCAGGATAGGGAGGGGAATGAGAGAGCAATTCAAAGTGCTGAGGATACTGAGTGAAAGAAGCGTAGCATATTATAAAGATTTATATGTCTGTTTTGTGAACCTGGGAAAAAAACTGCTAGTAATATTGAGAGATATATGAGTAGATTGGCGGGACAGAAGACTTATTACGGATGCACTAGTCAGCAAAAGTAAGAACCATATATGGACTAAGACCGGCATGCCAAATAGGAAGAGGTAATGGACAGGGATAATCCCTATCTCAATCCTCTTTAACAACTATGTTAAGAGAATAATTAAAGTCCTAACAAAAAAGTTGTGGTGAAAAGTGCAGGAAGATTTTTGGATGATAAAGCAATAACATCAAGCAATGAAGAAGGCCTACAACAACTAATGAACATAGATAGAAACAGCTTCAGGGCTCTAGTAAATGTAATTTCCCGCTGAGCCAGGGATTGGTACCGTTCTCTGATCCTCTCTCTGTTTCTTCCTCTGCAGTTCGGGTGACTGATGTATAAATGGTGCATATGCACAAAAATATTGCGTCCACCCATTGCCAAGGTCTCGTCAAAATATATATAAAAACTAAACTTACCGTAATGCCTCGCACGTTTTCATGGTAGCCTCAGATCGTATGTATGCACGTTTCTGCTCAGTTTTGTAAATCAGTGGTACCCAGCGTCAAAGCAGTGCTTTTGTTTCAGTGTGGTTTCCCTGTGGTTATTTAATTGCATATTGTTTGCTAATTTAAAGCTCTTAATTGAAATCAATCTGTAACAATATAATGGTGCATGGAATGGCCAAACTATTCCAACTACCATGGCTGCTTTCGCGTTATTAGAAGACATTGTGAATAGAACAATTAAAAGAGAGTGTGTATTTAGAGATCATAATGATTTCTTGTTCCATGATGATGACTGGCTTCTAAGTCAATTTAGATTTCCAAGAGCAATCCTCTTGGAGTTGTGTCCTGAACTGGGCCTGGCTTTACAAAAGCATGCTTTGAGGAATTGTGCTCTACCTGATCCTTTGCAAGTTCTGTCTATCCTCTGGGTTTTAACCTCAGGAACCTTTCAATGTGAACTGGCTGACCAATCGAGTATTTCTCAGTCATCACTGAATCTCACCATGCCATCTCTATGGGATGGTATTGTCCGCTTGTCATCCAAATATATCAGATTTCCTTACATTGTGGTTGATTGGGTAATAATCAAAGCGCAATTCACAGAAACATCCGGTTTTCCAAATTTAATCGAAACAATTAACTGCATGCACATTTAAAAGTATTAATTTGCTTAAGAAATAGTAAGCATTTCCACTCTATTATTGTGAAAATTATCTGTGAAGTGAAAATGCATCTCATTAATGTTGTGGCAAGATTTATAAGTGTCTCACCAATAATTGCAGCAGCTCACTGCTCAAATGGTGTGAGCCCCGGAATTCTATTGCCCTCTCCAGTGGTGTTTACACTCAGACGGTGGGCTGTGATGCACCTTAACGTTGACTTTGATAAATGACCTATTCTTTTTTAATTCAGACACTGTGTGACTTTCTGAACTTGAACTTTTGAGTGCTTCTGCCACACTGTGCCACTTCATCAATTTCCTTTTGTTGCTTATACAACTGGTTTAGCCACCAAACAGTATATTTTTCCTTGCCTCCACTTTACTAAGCAGAACCTCCATTTTGCATTCATTGAAATTCTTTTTTTACACATGCTTTTTGCATTGTCTTTTAACATAACACTGAACAGAAGGGGCTATTTATATTTATTTGCATATTCAAATAGGCAAAATTCTGTGAGGAGTCGGGCTGGGGATGTAGGCTTGTAAATGTGCATTAAAAGTCACCTGGAATGCTAGATAGCAGCCCACCTGGGTTGCAATGGTGCCTCAGACTCCCACAGGGCTCCACGGGAGCTGGAGTTGGATACAGCTCTGTTGAGATCCGTGGGCACCGCCAGCAGGTGCTGCAGCAGCTGCTGAGCCCTTTTGGATAGTTCTGTGGAGCAACGAGCACCTGGAGCTCTTCCGAGTGCCTTATAAAAGGGGCCAACTGACACTACTTAGAGAGCCAGAGTAAGAAAGAGGGAGATGAAGCATGCCGGGAGGAGAGGAAGAGAAAAGAGAAAGAGAAGAAAAGAATTGTGTTGTGCCTGCGTGCTTGGGAACTGTGTTATACTTCTGGGGAACAGGAAAGACATTTCTCACAAGGGAAAAAATAAAAATAAAAACATTTATGTGCCTTGAACTTGTGTCCCACGCCTATCTGTGTCGGGCTGGGCGGTGGTGCCTGCCAGGTGGTCCAAAATGGATAATTTATCTAATGAAATATGTCATGAAAAGGTTTTCTGAAGAAAGCAGCCTGTTGAAAATAGAGAGGAGAATGCAGCAAAACTGGATGAGGCATGTATTAAGAGGAGAAACGTTGGTAAAAGTAGTACTGGGGATAAACTGAAAGGAAATAAGTCAAGAGGAAGGACAAGTCAGGAAATGGTATATAATCTGAAAGATGGTAAACCATACCAAGAAATACAAAGAAGAGAAAAACACAGAATATAATGGAGAAACTGGTGATCAAAAGACCTGCCCAATAGCAGATAACTAAAGAGAAAAGAGATACCAGTGGAGTCATGGAGTATTTTAAAAGGAATCATTATAATGTATTTTAATAATAATTGAGGATCACAGCTTTAAAATGCTCTTGAATTACCGATGAAATCTGTACCAAACTTTAAGTTATCCCATTTAGAAGCACTTTTGAGCAAGTATATTCACTGATGGAGTGAAAATAATTTTCCTACATTGATGTGAAAATAATGAAGAGCAGCACTCTTCTTTATGCAGGCTGTGCTGTCAGAACACATATCAAAAGTAGGTGAAAATGGTAAGAGCCACTTTATCATACATAAAAGAAAACAATTAAAAATCTAAGGGTAATTAATCTGCAGATTGTTAGTAGGATTTAATCCACATTGTTAGAATAATCAGGATTGGCCCAAGTAGGAGTCTGTTTATATGTAGCTCCATGGTGTGGTGAGTGGCTGGGGGTGGTACCCAGCCGGGACACCCAGGAGGACCAGAGGAGGGCTTACACCATGAGGGGGCGACCACCTTGGTGGCTTTGGGGACCACGGGAATGGAGCTTAGAAGCCCAACCCTATAGGGGCCTGTGGTCACCGACAGGGGCACCCCAATGCCTATGCAGCCCTGGCCCTCAGCATTTCCGCCACACCTGCAAGTGCTGGGGGGAAGAAGAAGACCAGGGACACTCGGAGTGCTTCTGGGTGCACAGCTGGTACTTCCACCACACCAGGAAGGGGCGGCAGAAGCTCACTGGGAGACACCTGGAGCACGTCCAGGTGTGTATAAAAGGGGCCTCCTCCCTCCATTCGATGGCTTGAGTCGGAAGCAGAGAAAGACGGAGCTCAGGAGGAGAGGAAAGGAGGCGGCCTGAAGTAAGGAAGAGGCATTTTGTGAGAGGCCTGAACTTTGAGGGATTTTTGGGGTTGTGTGTGGCACTTTATTTGTAAATATTGTAAATAAACGTGTGTTGGGTGAACTAATGATGTCTGCCTGTCTGTGTCCGGGCCAGTTACCACAATGGCTAATAATCAAATTGTGCATTATAGGGCTTCGGTCATTTTTCTTTTAGGACAATAATACAACGTTTTTGTCTAAACAAAGAGTAATCAGTTTTCCTTTGGCTAGAATAGAACTCTTTATGCATTGTTGGAGATAACAGATGCTCCTTCACAGATGAACAACAAACCAGTGCATTGAAGCACTTATTAGTTAGTGAGTCAAGTCTGACAGATTGTGCTGTATTCCCAAATTCCCTTTAAAAGGGCCTCAAAATTTTTAATTATCATACATCAACATACTGTATGTGGAGCATCTGCAGTCTTTAGGTCAGATAATCATGAAAGGTCATGATACCATACTTTTAAACTATAATAATATAACTTGACATTTTTCATCTGTTACTTACTTTATTGTTTTTTTTTTATTTTGATATGTATTTCAGCATGTAGGTTTCTACTTTGTGGAATTTGTCTTGTAAAGTTCTGAATGGAAACTGAATATGTGAAAAATGTGTTTTCATATCATTCTAAAACTAGGATCAGATAAGGAAAAGACATAAATGATTGTGTTTATAACTATCTGCACAATTATTATGCAATGGATATCTAAAATTAGGAAAGTAAATGTGGAATTTGGTGTGAGATATCAATTATGCCATACCTGACAATCACTGTCAATTTTTGTATCTGTGTAGAAAATCACATTTTCTTTTCTTTTCCTTTCAAAGAAGATGAGATGATCAAATTATGAAAACTGTCACTACTGCTACTCAGTGCTTTTGCTTGCTACTTAGAATAAACACAAAGAATACAAAATGAAACCACAGAAATTGTCTAGGTAATTAAAAATAACAAAATAGTTTAGTTATGCAGCAAGTAGCACGAATAAGCATGCATCCTATTATTCATCTAAGCAATTATTTAAATTATAATTACGTATTTCACAACCACATCCTGAAAGATGAGAGATACAGCTTTATTCAAAGAATGCCTTTTATTTTCTACTTCCTCACATACAAACACTTAACCCCACAAAGTTCAAATTTGTAAAACCCTACTTTTTTGAGTTTTTTCTTTCTGTTTTGTTTTTTTATACTAAACATTAAGAAAACTCATATTGCAGAATACAATCACATTGGCCATTTCATGATTTCAACTAAATGTGAAATAAGTGCTCTAACACTAATGTATACAATTAAACAGGTCTAAATAAAACCAAATTCATTTTACAGTTGTTTTCAAATGCTGCAACATAAATTTCCACATACTTTAAATGTTAAACACTGATATTCAATTATTTTTAGTAACATTTTTCATAAACGACATGAGATGGTTGGCATCTGGGTTGAGATGGATGTTTCCTTACCTCTTTTAAGTTGAATGGCAACATATTTAAAGATGATCAGATTTTGCACCCCAGAGAAAAGAATGCTGGCATTTTTCACTTAAAAAGAGAAGGGCAGATTTTCATCAGGCAATTTTATAATCAGATATGGCTTGAAATAAAAAAATTAGCTCTGATTTAATTCGATATTAAATTTGTCTTCTAAGCCATTGCCTAGGTAGAGAGGAATGGCAGCTGCATGTATTGAAATAAAGTGATTATATTTTTTATTTTTTATGCAGGAAAAATAACCATATCGGTGAGCAGCAAGTGCCAAACATGAGAGTGAAAACAAAGTATTTACAGTTGGCAACCCCATCTAATATGCAAGACATTCAGAAATGGCAGTTGACATGAATAATCAGGATTGGCCTAAGTAGGAGTCTGTTTATACGTAAGTACGTTTTAGAACTGTTAAAAGAGTGCAATATAAAACCTTTACCATATTACTAACTAATACACCACAGTCCACATGGTCAAATACTTGCCAGGGATGCATCCAATTTAAGTGGTAAAGTGTCATTTTAGAATCAAATGATAAAAGACCAGAAAGACTGAAAACAGAAAGTGTCAGTAATAATGAAGTCGAATAGATGACAGAAATGATAAGTGACCAAATGAAATCTAATAAATATGATTTGGTGATGATGAAAAAATCTGGCAAAGAAAATTTTTAACTCGGGCAAAGTGGATCTACAGAGTGTAACTCCCAGGGTATTAAAATATAATAAAAAATGTTGTGCAGCACTCAATAAGCATACTGACTAAAATCAGACAAAAGCAAGCACAGAAATTTGTTTAAAAAGAGTCATAAACCCACATCTGTGGAAGCTGCACTTTTCCTTATTCTCACTTAATCTCCTCAGATTACACACATTGTATCATGTAACCTGAAAGTGTATGGGATTTATGCTGGTTTGCACTTCATTTTATTACAACCCTGTGCTGGCTGGGATTGGCTCCAGCAGAGCCCCGTGACCCTTGTGTAAGGATATAGCGGGTTGAAAAATTACTGAATGACTGACTATAAGACAAATGCTATTAATACTGTATTTCCTAGTTCAAAGCTTGGGTTTATCGTCAGCTAGTAAACTAGTTAGGCTTTGGTACATTAGTGCTGGCTCATACATTTTGGCATCAAGTCAAGTCACGTCAAGTTGGGGAGCATGCACTAGTACAGTTCATTGCCACACCCACTACACGATGAAACAACTCGGGATCTCGGTTGGCAGCCCCCTAGGCAGACACACGTCCCACTCCCACCCTCCGGAAATGAACCTCTATCTGCTGCAGTCAGGTGTTACGTGGGCGACCCCTTGGCATGGTCTAGCCACTCGGGTCCCCAACAATGAGGACCTTACAAGCTAGATCACCCTCAAGGCCATAGTGCCATAACTGACGCTCCCTCACAATGCAGGTAATGTGCCTCATTCGGGACTCCATGAGCAACCTCTCAATCGACACAAAGTCAAACAAATGGTACCCAAGGATTTTCCGGAGAGACACAGTACCAAAGGAGTCCAGTCTTTGTCTCAGGTCATGCCATGCTCAATATAAAATGTTCTCTTTTCACAAGTTTGGAGATATATGGCCATATAAGGATGTGATGCTGGACATCCATTCTAATATAGTTTTCCTATAAACATTAACTGGTAAACTTAAATAATCTTCTACCATTTAGAAGATTTAAAATATAGAGGAAGTTTCCAATGATTCCCTATTGCATCTTGCCTCCTTCTGTTAGTTATGCAAATTCTTGTTTAACATGAAAAAGTATGATATTATGGGCATATCTATTGTAGGTAGAACTATCTTTGTTAGTCAGTTAACAGACACAACTTTGTTTTTAAATGACATGTTCCAAATTGAAAAATCCAAAGAGGTGATTAATCAGTTTTCATTAACCTCAGGTCTGTGTTTCAATATTTACAAGTGTGAACTTCACTTTAAAAAACACATACAGATTCAGTAACTTCAAATATCCTTTTTAAGAGCAAATTTAAAAAGTTTGGCATCATATTACACAAGATCACAATAAGAAAGTATCAGAAAATTGTAATAGTTTAATTAAATCTGTAAAGCAAAAGTTTACTTCTTGGTTATTGAGAGATTTGTTAATATCTGCAAAATGCTTGGTAGCCAAAATGGAGTGTGTCAGCATACTTATGTTGTCTTAGTGTTAGATGTGCCATAGGCATGTTTTAAAATATATGTACTCATCTTCAGGAATTTGTGGAGAAATAAAACTAATTATATTAAAAAATTGTTTTGATAAATACATCATGATCTGGTGGCCTGAATGCTTCAGATTTCTCCACAACTAACTACACCTTTAAAATAAATCCTGCCTATGTCACTTTACCCAATTATTTCTTCACCTCTGTTATTTTCTACATTTTTTTCACAGATGTTATATCAAAGATCCCACAAATGCTACTGAGCTGGCCTTTACCATGCAAACATATGCACTGCATAATAATATAGATACACAGATTAAAAATGTAACGTTTGTAAAAGTTAGTTTGACAAAGCCATATTGATTAGTTAATTGATTAGTAATGATAAACGTTTGAATTTAAAAATGTATTTTATTATCCAATTTCTCCTAAATATTACACAAATATGAAATTCTTGTTTTATTGAGAACTTTATTTCTTTGCATTTCTAAAAGGAAAAACTCAATTGTTCCCTATTTAAATTCTAAAGACATTTGCAGTGCTTGAGCCAGAATGCCTTAATATGTGTAAAAGGAACAAATAAATGCATAAGGAATGCTCTATTGAGAGACTCTCTTTCTATACCAAGTGGTGTTTCTGCATGAAATAATTTGTTTAGCACTAAAATTACCAATGCCTATGAAAAAACTCATATATCCATCCCATCTTAAATCCCTTTGCACCTCTCTGTCAGTGTCTTTTGTCTTGTAAATGTATCGATAAGCAGCAAGCAGCCTGCTATCACATCAACCCACCGCCGCACAGTTTTCTCAGCTCAAGTCTGTTTACCTGCGTGTCAGTTGCTTAGAGCTGTATAGAGTGAGAAGTCAAGCAAAATGACACCTTTTATAAATACTATATCGTTATTTGGAACACATGCATTTCATGTGTGTTCTGTGTCTACAACAATCTATGTAAACACATTGTTAAAACAGAAACGTTGTTCATGTTTCAGTAATAATTGACAAAATGTAGACATGAAGTGTATAATATGTGAAGCCTGAAGTCCAAATATCAAGTAAACACTTTCACAAAAGGCAACAGTTTCACTATTCAAGAATATAACTGCAGAAAAAGAACCCGCATCAGGGTGCGACATTGACACCCTTTTGGTAAGACTGCTTTGGTGGCGCAATGGTAACAACTATTGACTGGTAATCAAAACTTTACGGGTTCGACTCCGTTTTGAGAAGTGAGCTGCTCTTATTCTTACTATTTTAAAATAAACACATACATTTGATTTGAGTCTGTAACAGCCGGTGTAAATTTATGATACTTGCAAAGTTTAGCTTTGTTTTTTTTTATTCAGTTTTATTCTCTCAGTCGCGTTCACGCACCTCCCGATCTGACACTGCTGTTTTCACATAAAGATGTCCTATAACAGAGGTGAACTCAGATGATGACGAGGGTTCTACATAGGAGAAAGAATGTACGTCGCACTTTTGCCGTCATAATGATCTTTCTGATGAAAATGCATTATTTGTTCTTAACTTATTAGTACTATTACAAACATTTATTTAGGCCAACAAATTTACAGATCAGAAGCCACACTTTCTTGGGAATAGAGTCTATTTACCTCAGTATATTGAAACCTTGAGACCTACTTGAGTACTACTGTAAAACTATTAAAACCTGTCAGAAATTTGAAACTGAGGTTTTTATTTTATGTATATCGTATATGTACATATATAGAGTTGAGGTACCAGATGGTGTTTCCCATTTAATGTCAGGATTATAGTGGATGATAAACTGAAAACAAACAGAACTTTCATATTACATATGATGTAACTTTGGATTCTTGTTTCTCTGGGATTTCCATTTTGCAAAGTTCCTGGCCAAGACTTACAGTGACTTGGAGGGTTAGGTGATTCTGATGGAGGTGGATGAGGGAGAGTTGGGACTGATCGTTGGCTCTGGTGAAAGCATTCCTCAGATAAGTCCTCCTCCACTCTAAAATAAACAGAAACTGTGTTAGTCCAGGTATTACACTCACATCTTTTCTGTACTTTAAGTCAATACCACACCATAAAAGTGGGAAAGTACAAAGAGGAAAGCGAATATATACACATATATACTAGCTATGTTACCTGACTAAGTCAGGTAGTAACTTTTAAAATATTTAAAATCACTTGCCTTACATGTACTTTCAACACCTTTCCTTGCTGTCCCTTTGTGTGTCTTAACTTTGTTGTGCTCTCTCTATTAGGCATGTTCCTATAAAGTCTGCTTCTCAGACTCTGTCATTTTGAGGTCCCTTCCTCACCTCCTGCCCACTCGTATATTCCCTGTTTTGGAAGGTGACAGTCTGCATGTATTCAACGCTTTTACTGGTCCTCATATGCCTCTTTCAATTGCATCAGATTGTTTGTAGGGAATGGTCACATACATAGACTTTAGAGTTTTAATTATATATATATATATATATATATATATATATATCCATCTATCCATTATCCAACCCACTATATCCTAACTACAGTACAGGGTCACGGGGGTCTGCAGGAGCCAATCCCAACACAGGGCGCAAGGCAGGAAACAGACCCTGTGTGCCAGTTCACTGCAGGGCGCATACAAATACACACACTCACCAAACACACCCTAGGGACAATT
Source organism: Polypterus senegalus (assembly GCF_016835505.1). Classification (NCBI taxonomy): domain Eukaryota; kingdom Metazoa; phylum Chordata; class Cladistia; order Polypteriformes; family Polypteridae; genus Polypterus; species Polypterus senegalus. Next base: position 43,416,638 of record NC_053159.1, read on the forward strand.
TACAGTAGAATCGCCAATGCACCTAACCTGCATGTCTTTGGACGGAAACCCGGAGCACCCAGAAGAAACCCACACAGGGAGGACCTGGGAAGTGAACCTGGGTCTCCTAACTGCAAGGCAGCAGCACTACCCACTGCGCCGCCCTCTATATATATATACTTATAAAAAAAACACAGAGAGTAAAACAAGTTAAATAAATGGTGATATTATTGATATTGAGTTCCCATCTACATCTTTTGTCAAACATAAAATAGCTTATGTATCTTACTTAATCTTAATAGCCCCTCCTACATTATTTTTGCACAGCATCAGGGGCCTCATGCATAACGCTGTGCGTAGAATTCGTGCTATAACATGACTTAAGCACAAAAGACGAAATGTGCTTACACACAGAAAAATCCAGATGCAGGAATCTGTGCGTACTTCACCTTCCACGTTCTTCCGCTCTATAAATCTCGGTCAGCAGGAAAAGTGCACGCACCTGCTGTCCCGCCCTAATTCCTCCCAGAATTACGCCTCTTTGAATATGCAAATCAATATAAATAGCCCTTAAGATCAGCGTTTTTGAAAAAAGACAATGGGAAAAGCAGAGGGGAAAATATAAGAATTTCATCGAATACCAAGTGGAGGCAAAGGAAAACCATACTATTTGTTGATTTAAACAGTGGTATAAACAACAAAAGGAAGTTGATCGAGTGACAGAGTGTTGGAGAAACAAGAAAGCTCAAGTTCACAAAGTTGCACAGTGCCCGAAATAAAAAAGAAGTTGTCACATATCAAAGTCGCCGTGAAAAGGCGAGTTGTAGCCCACCGTCTGAGTGTCATATGAAAGCTTATTAGGGTACAGAGAAAAAAAATAGGCACACAGTGGGGAAAAAAGCACGAAATGTCAACTTTAATCTCGAAATTTCCTCTTTAATCACGTAGTTTATTTTGTCATTAAAGTAGAACATCATAAACATCTTAAAATCATTTCATTTACTAGTTTCTCAAATCCCATCGCAACTAAAGTAGCATGTTAAATGCTTTGTTTTGTATTTCATCTTCAATGTGCTCTATGTGTGCGAATCACTATGTGCTTCCCTTCTTTCTCTTTCTCCAACAGGACACAGAATCAATTACATTCGTGATATTACAGCTCTCTGAATAATTAAAATACTGAGATGTATACGTGATATCATTTTAATGATGATTGGAATGTTATTTTAAACATGGGAACACGATGGAGCAGATTGTTCATGTCTCACACAAGATGTTGCTGCGGCCATGTGCGACCTTCGATGAAATATTTTATTGTAGCAGTACTGTCTCCTTCAAATGTACTAACCTGCAATTCCTGTCCTTACTTTTCTTTCCCCAAATGCCCAATTGCCACACAATCAGCTCTGTAATAGACGTTAAGCCATCTGTAAGCTTACAACGATGATTCTTCAAAACTTTTAAGGAACATTGAAATATCTTCATAGTACGTGTTTAATTATTCTATCCATATGTCCTTCCAGTGTCGCACCAGTCTCAGCAAATATACAGCGCAAGGCAGGAACAATATGTGAACTTGCTAGCGCTGTGGCACCGTGTCCTCACATGTTTAGTTATTAACAATACACATTATTTAAATGCAGTTAAAGTTTTATCTGTATAATATAATCAACATATTTTGCTGCATTTCATCTTAAAAATGATATCCTCATCATATGTAAATATGCGCTTTATAAAGTGGCACAGGTTGTGCAATATTATAACTGTAGTGTAAATTTACAGTGGGGAAATTGTACTTACTGTATAAGTACAACACTTCAACAAGGAGCAATTGATTGAGTGCGTTTATAGTTCTTAGGATGAAACTGTTTCTGAACCGCAAGGTCTGTGCAGGAAAGGCTTTGAAACATTTTGCCGTGGCTGAGGCAGCGTTGATGCTGTATACCGATAATTCTCTTTTCAATCAGCCTACTACTGTGATTCCCCACTCAGATACAGTGATATAAATACTCCAAGTGGTGCAGTGAGAGTAATATGGAAAAAGATGATCCGCTGTGGCAACCCTTAAAGGGAGCAGCTAAAAGAAGAAGATGATAGTGCAGTGAGAGTAACACGTTGAAGCAGTTATGGTATTTGGAATACTATGGCTATTCCCTGGGCCATTATATTGTTACAGGTAATCTACAATCAGATGCATTACACTAATAAACAATATGCGGTTAGTTTCAGTGTATTTTTAAAGCAGAATCAGAAATGTGGTTCTAAGTAATAAAGGGTAACCACACAGGAACAGTAGTGCTGCTTTGACGCTGGGTGCCGCCAATCTGCAAAACCGAGCGGAGAACTTGCGTACGACAGGGTATGAGGTACCGTGGAGAAGTGCGTGGCTTTACGCCAAGTGTAGGTTTTATACATCACAATTTGAACGTGGAAACGTTCTTACGCAACATTTCTGTGCGTATGCACCTTTATACATGAGGCCCCAAGTGACTTCAAATCATAAACAATTTATTCTGAGATCGTTATTTTGATCATCTAATAACAGCAATTAAAAAAATACTTTGATCCTTGTGTCAAGTGTAATGAACTATTAGTGGACTGGCAATTTGTTGGACCCTTTACCAGTTATTAATAGTTTCTGACTGCACACAGTTGCACAATGTACTTCCACCTGCAGCACACAATATATTTTAAGCAAGACCTCTCCTGACTACTAATGCACCAATCAGCTGTATATTCAAGGATTATTTTTGCCTTTTTTGTCTCGGTACACTGCCTGATTTTTTTGACTCCACTGTTAAACTCTCCCCTGTAGAAAAATACATTTCTACCTTAAGTCCAAATCTGTTCTATTTAAGACAATTCTGTACCCAATATTATTTTATGACATGTCAATAATCTCTGTTGCTCATAATTCTATAAACTTTGTATTATTTGTGATAACTAATTAAAAGAACTGCTATGACATATTTTTGTCTCCTGAAGTTCCAGTATGTAACATGCACTTCTTTTCCAGTGATTTCCTAAATTGAGAGCACAGACATCATTGCAGTTGACATCAGGTTTTTTAATGGTCCAATGGGTACCTCACCTCTGTCATTATTGTTTAATTCAGTATATTTTGAGCCCAGATGTTTTTCATTTTGGCACATTGTAATCCTAGCATCAATGTACAAAAATGCTTCACTGTTCCATGATGAGAAAGTCCTGTAAACATAAACAAGATAAACCAGGCACAGAAGAACAGAGATATATCCTAAGGAAAATCTGTGACTTCAGAGAAATAATTCTTCAGCAGGATAGTGTAGCAAAAGGTACGGTATGTACTACACAATGAAAGAAACTCGGAGAATATCAAATTTGTGTTGGAGTTTAGACTAAGCCTAGACATCAGTTCAATTAAAAACAAGATTTAAACAGCATTCATAGGAGTTCAATATTAAAGTTTACCCATGTAATCCATTAAGCCTGACAAAAGACTAAGCTATTTTCAATAGAAAAACAATTTTGCATGAAAACTTTACTGACAAGACTGCCAAATTTTTGGAGCACTCCTGAAACATTAGCAATTCAAAATTTTGCCAGAGGATCTTCTATAAATTATTGAATCTATTTTTTTGCATATTTTGTGATAAAATAAATTTGAAAGGATCTGTATAATGTTGTTTTCACTTTGACAACAACAAAGCAAGTATTTATTTACCGTGTCTGTACGTAAATAGTAGATTGATTCTGATTTATCACTGGAAAATATGCAATAATAAGAAATGAAATAAGAATTAATTATTGTAACATGATTAGATGTGAAATACTTAAGTAGAAACAGGCTGGGTTGATAGGCAACTATAATTAACCCAGTGTGGAAGAGTGTGTTAGATCCTGTCATGTATCGAATGCTACAGGGAGAGTCTCAAGGACCCACTTAAAATATGTTGCAATAATCATATTTAGAAAAAGTGCATTACTTATATACACTCATAACAAATTCGGTATGTGTTGTTAAATCAAGTGAATATTTTTCTAAACAAAATATATTTAAAAAAAAACAAGTTTAAATATAGTATTTTTGGAGGATAGTCTAGCAATGTAATATCAATGGAAAGATGTAATATGCAAAATTTCTGGCTTGAAACAAAGATGGGTCTGAGTAATATTTTGTTAATCTTATCTGTTTAACAACATTCACATTAAAAAGATAAAATTGTAGCATCAATAAGCAGTTAGAAAATTTGTCTTGTAGTGGATTGCACAGGACTTCAGCTGGCTGGACAACTCTCCTTTTGCAAAGTTTTTGAAAATCAATTAAATATGTTAAATTTGAGGTACTATTTCTGCTTATAAATTAGTTTGAGGCTGTCAGATACAATTAAAGTTTTCTAAAAAACACACAACATTTTCTGTGCCAGATTACTAGAACTCATTAGATGTAACTGCCACATGCAAGTACATACCAGATTCATTTAATGTGTTCCTAAGTCTGAGAACAAAAGTTGCCCATCTGTCACACCATGTGGGCTTTAATCATTTTTCTGGGTTGCAGTGCATAGCAGAACTTCAGCATCTGTGAAAGTCTGTCAGGCTTTCTTTAAGTTTAACCATAGATAAAATATTAGAAATTCTGTATGGATTATTGGTTTCTCTGTTTTTTATATATTTGTGGCATTTATTTATTGTTTGTTTTCTGTCTATATTTATTTTTTAAATCATTATTTTAATTTGAATATTATAGTAAGGGAAGAAATGCAAAACTTGCTTGGTACACCTTTAATATATTTACAGCAAGAAAAAACAAAGAAGTCATACAAATAGTAGCAAGTGCACAGACCTTTTAACTTTCAAATTTATCTTTACAATATCATGTTTTCTATAAAGCTTATATATATATATAATACAATGTTCAGTCACAAAACATTACATAAGTACTATCTATCTAATCGTTTATATACATTTTAATCATATGACAAAACTGATTATTTTTTCAGTGAACAAGTACAACAGAGAATACTGTCATTATGAAGTCTTACAAGTTTTTAAATCTACTGTGTATTGAAACATTTCATTTTCAAAAGTTAATCCAATATATTCTTTCACAAAACGTTAAATATAGTGGATTCTGAAAGTATCGAGGCCCCTTCACTTTCTGTACACTTTATTGTGTCGCAGCAGATTTAAATTCAAATATTTACATTTCATATTTTGGTCTATCAATCTACAATCAATAACTCAAGATGTCAAAATGAAAGCATGCATTTAGAAAGATTTACATATTTCTTTAAAATAACAAACTGAAATCTCTCATTCATGCAAGTATTCAGACCCTTAATTCAATATTTTATAATTGAAAAACACCTTTGGCAGCAATTACTGTTTTGAGTCTCCTTGGGTATGGCTTTACAAGCTTAACAATCTGAAATTGGGCAATTTATCTCATTCTCTCAAGCTCCTTTAGATTGCATGAAGAGTGTCTGTAAACTATCATCTTCAGGTCTCTCCATACTCCACAGTTATTCTATTGGGTTTAAGACTGGGCCAATCAAGGCCAGTCAGAAACTTGTCCCTTAGCCTCTCTTGTGTTGTCCTCTCTAAGGTTGCATGCACTGTGGAGTAGGTTTTATTCAGATACTTCTCTGTATTTGGCTGTATTCATCCTTCCCTCAATCCTTACCTGTCTCCCTGTCCCTACTGCTTCTAAGTACCCAAAAGCAAAATAGGGCTGCCTTCAGCAGGGGGCACTTGCTCCCTGGGACAGAAGTGTGCGATATGTATAGTCTGCAATAATCTTAATTGTTTACTGAATCTTAATAGCCAACTGAAAATATCGAGTATTTCATTCACTTTGCAAAAAACTATCAAAAACATGCCCTGAGAGTCTACACGTTCACTATCTTATGTAACCTGTCACATGTAAAGTGAGTGCATAGGTATGCACAGTCAGCTCACCAGAAGTACCAAGCCCTGTAGCTGTCAGGCAAAAAAAAAAAAAAAATCAGAATGAATTACGTAATTCGAACAGATTATTTTTATTTATGTTAGAAGTATATTCCTATTGGGCATGTTTTATTTTGCAAGCTGTCTTGTTTGGGGGCTCCTTGATTGTAAAGTACTTTCATTGTTTAAAACACTTGTACATCACCCCGCTTTATCCTGCCCCAACTTGTGTATAAAGTATGTACAATAATGACAACGTTAAAGCAATGATGAAGCAGAAGGTCGACGCTATGCCTGCCCATAAATCCCAGCTGTTCTTTTCAAAGTGATCTATACATTTGGAACAACCACGTTTGGGTGAAAAAGAAAAAAAAAGTCTTTTGGGAGCTGTTTGAAAAAAACCACAAGAATTCAGAAGAAACGCAAACTATATTAGAAAAACACACCCTCTCCTGTCTAAATTCATGCTGCCTTTTTTTGGAAACATTACATTTTTCTGACATGTGATGCTCTGTCTTTTTCTTAAAAATGACTTCTATTAATTTTCCTGTAAAGCATGTTAAGCTTACTTGCATATAGTTGTTTGGATCCATCCAATCACCTGTTTTACATAACAGGATAATATTTGTTGGCTTCCGATTCCACATAGTATAAACTTAAGAAAAATTTAAGTTCAAAGCAGTACTTTATATTCTAGTTTGCCCTTACTGTACTACTTTATTGAAAAAATCTTTTTGGGTTAAACTTCACCTTCACCTGCAGTATTTCTCTCCCACTGCCTTTTAGCTTTACTAATATCTTTCTTACCATTGCTCTCATGCTTTCATAAAGCCTAAAGTTAGAGGTGAAATTATTAGTCTTAATAATTATTAGCCTTATACACCTTATAACCTTATTTTTTTAACTCCCTACTTATCTGCTATAGAGTATTTTTCAGTTCTGCTTCTTAATATGTAAAATACTTTCAAACCTGCCCCACATCTTCTCAACTGACACAATAATTAAAAGTGTAATCCATCCCGCAATATCCTAACTACATGGGTAGGGGTTTGCTGGAGCCAATCCCAGCCAACACTGGGCATAAAGCAGGAAACAAACCCCAGGCAGGGCGCCAGCCCACCACAGGGCGCACACACACAACACACACGGGACATTTTAGAATCGCCAATGGACCTAACCAGCATGTCTTTGAACTGTCGGAGGAAACCCATGCAGACACAGGGAGAACAGACAAACTCCATGCAGGAAGGACCCAGGAAGAGAACCTGGGTCTCCTAACTGCGAGGCAGCAGTGTTATCCACTGCGCCACTGTGCCGCCCTATTACTAACATCTTCGAGTCAATTCTATAACATCCTCATTTACACATGGCCCATCATCTATTTGAAGAAGACTTGCATTTAAATCCTATATAGGTAAAAGTCAACTGCCCCTCCTTTTTGGTTATGCTATCTTTCCTAAATTATGGGTACGTACCAGTCTATTTTATACTCGTCCTCATCTATAGTAGCCAGGTTCTGTTATATTATCATTATGTGCAGCTACATATAAATTCAACTCCTGTTACCTCTTACCTGTCTCACTGGCTATGCTGTGCTCCATAGCCTAGGGACCTCTATGGTAGAGTACTTGCTGATGGGGGCTGCTTTTATTTTCAAACCTCTAATTCATCCAATAGAGGATGAACATCCCCTTTTGCCCTTCATAAGATTTTTACTCACAAACAATATATATTTTACTCACAAACAATATACAGTATATATATACAGGTATATAAATATATATATTTCTATATATAATCTTCATTTGGATCTTGATCTTTGTTTGTCCGCAAATGAATTAGAAGAAGCACTAGATGGCAGTAGAGAGACAGCTAAAACATAGGCATTGCATTAAGAATCTCCTCCAGGCTTATACTACTGAAGACTGTAGTACTCCAGTCACACCTCAAAACACAGACATTCAAACTAAACAAATTGTTGTGCTTTAAATTAACTAATCTTTATATATAATCTTCATTTAGATCTTGATCTTTGTTTGCCCGTGAATTCCACGCCTGCGTAGACCACCTTCCAGTTTAGTATGTTGTTGTTACTCACGGATGTCAACAATGTGCCGGAATAATGAAATGGGTGGTGGACAGTGTTACGCTGGTTAGCTCCTGAGGCCTGGTTAGAGAATGAGATTGCCGAAGATAAAAGGTACGTGTCTGCACAACATATGAATGAAAGGACGACAGTGGGTAAAATGAATGACAACGTAACAGCACGTTCCGGAAATTATTATTGTTACGTTGTAGCCGACGCATCTCACAGTTGTACTGTGGCTTGCTCACAAGCAGAGGCGGTCCTAGCCTGTTTGGTGCCCTGGGCGAACACCCCCTCTGGAGCCCACTAACTCCAAACCCCGGCGACTACCCCGTCCAAGATGCCGCCCCCACCACGAAGCCGCCCTGGGCAACGGCCCATGTTGCCCATATCAAAAACCGCCACTGCTCACAAGTCAGTGAAGTGATCCCTATTTATGCTTTAAAGAGCCTGGATACCGTGTCCCCTTTTATAACCATTGCTCAGTGTATATTGCCTTACTTTTGGATTGCCACAAAGCAACCTGCGAGATTGGAGAAAGGTTGAGAAGACATCGTGAGAGGAAACAACAGAGTGGTGAAAACGAGACGGATTGTGAACGGACAGAAGCAGAAATGCTCCTACACCACCACATAATTACTATTGGGACAGTGATTCCGAGTAGGCCGTTCCTATCAAATCAATGTCCAAGGGTTTTCTTTTGTAATTTTGTTTCCCTTATAAAAAATCATAATGCTGTGTGACGAAGGGCCCAGTTCATGACTGGCAGCCGCGTTTAAACAGGGAGCCCTTCACAGACAACTTTAACACGCGCAACGTAGTTGGGTGCACATGGCTAGTGTATATATATATATATATATATATATATATATATATATATATATATATATATATATATATATATATATATATATATACTGTATACTGCTCAAAACATTAAAGGAAGACATTTTAATCAGAGTATAGCATCAAGTCAATGAAACTTCTGGGCTATTGATCTGGTCAGTTAAGTAGCAGTAGTTTCTGTTTTTTCACTAGTTTTGGATTTGGCTAGTGTCACTGCTGGTAGCATGAGGAGATACCTTTACTCTACATAGGTTGGACAGGTAACCCAGCTTCTCCAGGATGGCACATCAATATGTGCCATTGCCAGAAGGTTTGCTGTGTATCCCCGCATAGTCTCAAGGGCATGGAAGAGATTCCAGGAGACAGGCAGTTACTTTAGGAGAGTTGGACAGGGCCATAGGAGGTCCTTAAACCATCAGCAAAACCGTTATGTGCTCCTTTGGGCAAGGAGGAACAGGATGAGCATTGCTAGAGCCCTACAAATGACCTCCAGCAGGCCACTGGTGTGAATGTCTCTGACCAAACAAATTTCATGAGGTTGGCTTGAGGGCTCCATGTCATAGTCTAGTGGGCTCTGTGGTCACTGCCCGGCACTGCGGAGTTTGATTAACATTTACCATAGAATACCAGAATTGGCAGGGCCACCACTGGGGCCCTGAGCTTTTCACAGATGAGAGCAGATTCACCCTGAGCACATGTGACACACGTGAAAGGGCCTGGAGATGCCGTGGAGAACATTATGCTGCCTGTAACATCGTTCACCATGACCAGTGTGGTGGTGGGTCAGTGATGGTCTGGGGAGGCATATCCATATTCGGCTAGCTACAAAAAGGATCACGAAGGACAGGCTGAAAAAAAAATAAAAACTAAGCACCTACTATATACACAAAAGACTACTGAGTTAAACCAATTAGTAGCACAGATCTACTGTATATTAAAGCCCAAAGACCTGGGGCCTCATGCATAATGCTGGGCTTAGAATTCACACTGAAACATGGTGTATGGACAAAAGTGGAGATGTGCATACACACAAAAAAATTCAGATGCAAAAAATCATGCGTAAGCCAACTTCAATGCATTTCCACTACATAAATCCTGGTCAGCTTGAAAAGTAAAGCTCATGCACGTGCCTGCCACCCCACCTCCTCCCAGAATTTCACATATTTTAATATACAAATCAATATAAATAGCCCTTTCCATTTCAGTGTTAAGTTAAAAGACAAACGAATTTCAGCGAATACGAAGGTGAGGCTAGGAAAAACATACTATTTGTTAGCTTAAGCAGTGGTATAAACAACAAAAGGAAGTTGATCGAGTGATACAGAGTGCGGAGAAACTCGAAAGTTCAAGTTTAGAATGTCACACAGTGAATGAAATAAAAAAGAAGTGGTCAGATGTCAAAGTTGCTGTAAAAAGGCGAGTTATTATCCACAGTCTGAGTGTCATACAGAAGCGTAGTAGGGTACAGAGAAAAGAAATAAAATAGGGACACAGTGAAAAAAGGTCAAAATATCTACTTCAGTTTATTTTGTAATTAAAGTAGAATGTCCTAAACTTAATCTTAAAATCAATGTTTAAATTTACTAGTTTCTCAAATCCCATCGTAACTAAAGTAGTATGTTAAATGCTTTGTATTCTGTGTGTTCTTCTATGTGTATGAATCACTACCTGCTTCTTAAATGGGCTTTCTCTTACACTGGACACAGAATACATTACATTCATGATATTACAGCTCTCTGAACAATTTAAATACTGAGATTTATACTTGATATCATGTTCATGTGAAATCAATTAAAGCATGTATTAAACCAGGGGGCACGGTGGCGCAGTGGTAGTGATGACCTGGCTCACCGTCCAGAGATTATTCCTGGTTCCCACAAGGTGCTTGCTGGGACATGCGTGACCCTCGATGAAATAATTTATTGCAGCAGTACTGTCTCTTTCAAACGTACTAACCCCTAATTCCTGTCATTCTTTTTCTTTCTGCTAGTAACCAATCGCCACACAATAAGCTCAATAATACATGTCAAGCCATCTGTAAGCTTAGAACAGTAATTTTTCAAAACATTTAAGGAAAATTGAAATATCTTCATAGTGCATGTTTAATTATTCCATCCATCTCTCCATTCAGGGTCACGCCATTCCCAGCAAGCATACAGCGCGAGGCAGGACCAATTCCTGAACGGGGCACCAGCTCATCACTACCGATGTGCCACAGTGCCCACACTTTTAATTACTAACAGTATACATTATTTAAATGAAGTTAACAATTTATCTGTATAATGTAATATACTGTACATATTTTAATGCATTTCGTTTCTTGGAAATTTAAAGTGACTTAGAAGCCAGACATCACCATCTGTAAATATGCGCTCTGTTCCATTGAATTGAATTGAATCCCTTGTTATTGTATAGTACAATGAGATTTGATATACAAATCCTCCATACACTTATTATCCTGTAAAACAATAATACAATGAAAACAATGAAAAATACATAATATGAAAGCATAAGTACAATATAGGGCGGCACGGTGGCGCAGTGGTAGCGCTGCTGCCTCGCAGTTAGGAGACCGGGTTCGCTTCCCGGGTCCTCCCTGCGTGGAGTTTGCATGTTCTCCCCGTGTCTGCGTGGGTTTCCTCCGGGTGCTCCGGTTTCCTCCCACAATCCAAAGACATGCAGGTTAGGTGGATTGGCGATTCTAAATTGGCCCTAGTGTGTGGGTGTGTTTGTGTGTGTCCTGCGGTGGGTTGGCACCCTGCCCGGGATTGGTTCCTGCCTTGTGCCCTGTGTTGGCTGGGATTGGCTCCAGCAGACCCCCGTGACCCTATTCGGTTTCAGCGGGTTAGAAAATGGATGGATGGATGGAAGTACAATATACATGTGTATACAGTATATATATATATATATATATATATATATTGTAAACAAGCGCTATATAGCGCCCGACCCGGCACAGACTTACACAGAGGCACGTGTTCACACTCAAAGGTTTTTATTTCTTTTTTCTTCAGCCGTGTGACACGTCTTCCCCGTGCCACACAGCCCAAACACCAAACCAAGACAAAACCAAACTTTCCTGTTCCACCACTCCTCCCAAGCAACCTCGTCCTCTTCCTCCCGATTCTGGCCTCGATTGCTGGGAGGCAGGCCCTTTTATGCCCCACCCGGGAGTGATCCAGGTGCCTGACCAGCTGGTCTTAATTGCACCTCCGGGTGGGGCTGATAAACCGCCCAGTGTGGTGGCTGGATCTCTGCAACACCCCTAGCGGCCACCCCATCTCCCAACCGGGCTGTTGTGGTGGACTCCATGTCCCATGGAGCCACGGGGGAGATTGAGGAGGAATCCACTGCCAGGGAGACTGCCCCAAGCGCCCGGGAGGTATTGCAAAGTCCATGATGGCTCCCCCGGGACGTATGCATCAGAGGCGTCCCGGCCGGGCATGGGACCCGGCTGTCCGTCACATGGCCCCTCCCTCAGATGAGGCTTGTGGGGCTCATCGGCCTGCCCCCGAGGCCGGTCTTCCCAGGATGGGGAGTCGGCATTCCTGGTTCCGGCTGCGCCTGTAAAACAGAATAAACAGGTCTGGGGGCGTTGCCCCGACGTCCCTCGGGACAAGCCCGCCAGACATGGCCACCGCGCCACAGTCATAACACCGCTGACTCCTCCAGTACGGCCCCTCTGCATGCGGAAGCAGGCAGGGAACATCTGCCCTTCGCCTCCGAGGAGGGCTTGTGATGGTTCCGCCCTCTGCAGTGCAGCCCTCCTTCGCTCCAAGCCGTCAGGCATACACTGCTCTATGTACGGGTTTCCGGTTTCCTCTTCCGGTTCCCCTTTTCCTTTGGGTCGCACTGGCGGTCTGAGTCCCCTATGAGAAAGGAGGGACCCCGCACCGCCTGCGCCCTTTGGACTGCCGCAAGACTGGCGCTAGCGGTCGGGCGGGTTGTTTGGCAGCCGGTTTCCACCTGCTGCCTCCCCGCACGCCGTCCGCCTTGCTGTCAGTCATCACAGCAGCCTCGTGTGGTGGGCGGGTCCGCCTGACAGGCAGTACTAAGCAACACTGCTGCCGTCGCGTCCCGCCCCCCTTTCTCTGCGGTGCCGGCTTCACTTACCTGCACCGCTCTGTCCTGCCGGTGGGAGGCTGGCCACCCGCCGTCACAAAGCCATTCAGCCAGGGCCCGCGGGATACCGAGCTTCTTCTCCAGCCCCTCCTTCGCCTCCGACAGGACCTGAAAAACTTGTAAAGGGGACTGTAGGGCGAGGACAATGGACTTCACCTCCCCTACAGCCCAAGAAACATTAATAGTGGCGGCGGTGGATTTTATACTACTGAAGACTGTAGTACTCCAGTCACACCTCAAAACACAGACATTCAAACTAAACAAATTGTTGTGCTTTAAATTAACTAATCTTTATATATAATCTTCATTTAGATCTTGATCTTTGTTTGTCCTGAATTCACGCCTCGTAGACCACCTTCCAGTTTAGTCGTTGTTGTTACTCACGGATGTCAACAATGTGCGGAATAATGAAAGGGGTGGTGGACAGTGTTACGCTGGTTAGCTCCTGAGGCCTGGTTAGAGAATGAGATTGCCGAAGATAAAAGGTACGTGTCTGCACAACATATGAATGAAAGGACGACAGTGGGTAAAATGAATGACAACGTAACAGCACGTTCCGGAAATTATTATTGTTACGTTGTAGCCGGCGCATCTCACAGTTGTACTGTGGCTTGCTCACAAGTCAGTGAAGTGATCTCTATTTATGCTTTAAAAAGCCTGGATACCGTGTCCCCCTTTTATAACCATTGCTCAGTGTATATTGCCTTACTTTTTGGATTGCCACAAAGCAACCTGCGAGATTGGAGAAAGGTTGAGAAGACATCGTGAGAGGAAACAACAGAGTGGTGAAAACGAGACGGATTGTGAACGGACAGAAGCAGAAATGCTCCTACACCACCACATAATTACTATTGGGACAGTGATTCCGAGTAGGCCGTTCCTATCAAATCAATGTCCAAGGGTTTTCTTTTGTAATTTTGTTTCCCTTATAAAAAATCATAATGCTGTGTGACGAAGGGCCCAGTTCATGACTGGCAGCCGCGTTTAAACAGGGAGCCCTTCACAGACAACTTTAACACACGCAACGTAGTTGGGTGCACATGGCTAGTGTATATATATATAGTGGTATAAACAACAAAAGGAAGTTGATCGAGTGATACAGAGTGCGGAGAAACTCGAAAGTTCAAGTTTAGAATGTCACACATTGAATGAAATAAAAAAGAAGTGGTCAGATGTCAAAGTTGCTGTAAAAAGGCGAGTTATTATCCACAGTCTGAGTGTCATACAGAAGCGTAGTAGGGTACAGAGAAAAGAAATAAAATAGGGACACAGTGAAAAAAGGTCAAAATATCTACTTCAGTTTATTTTGTAATTAAAGTAGAACGTCCTAAACTTAATCTTAAAATCAATGTTTAAATTTACTAGTTTCTCAAATCCCATTGTAACTAAAGTAGTATGTTAAATGCTTTGTATTCTGTGTGTTCTTCAATGTGTATGAATCACTACCTGCTTCTTAAATGGGCTTTCTCTTACACTGGACACAGAATACATTACATTCATGATATTACAGCTCTCTGAACAATTTAAATACTAAGATTTATACTTGATATCATGTGAAATTAATTAAAGCATGTATTAAACCAGGGGGCACGGTGGCGCAGTGGTAGTGATGAGCTGGCTCACCGTCCAGAGATTATTCCTGGCTCCCACAAGGTGCTTGCTGGGACATGCGTGACCCTTGATGAAATAATTTATTGCAGCAGTACTGTCTCTTTCAAACGTACTAACCCCTAATTCCTGTCATTCTTTTTCTTTCTGCTAGTAACCAATCGCCACACAATAAGCTCAATAATACATGTCAAGCCATCTGTAAGCTTAGAACAGTAATTTTTCAAAACTTTTAAGGAACATTGAAATATCTTCATAGTACATGTTTAATTATTCCATCCATCTCTCCATTCAGGGTCACGCCATTCCCAGCAAGCATACAGCGCGAGGCAGGACCAATTCCTGAACGTGGCACCAGCTCATCACTACCGATGTGCCACAGTGCCCACACATTTAATTACTAACAGTATACATTATTTAAATGAAGTTAACAATTTATCTGTATAATGTAATATACTGTACATATTTTAATGCATTTCGTTTCTTGGAAATTTAAAGTGACTTAGAAACCAGACATCATCATCTGTAAATATGCGCTCTGTTCCATTGAATTGAATTGAATTCCTTGTTATTGTATAGTACAATGAGATCCTCCATACACTTATTATCCTGTAAAACAATAATACAATGAAAGCAATGAAAAATAAATAATATGAAAGCATAAGTACAATATACATGTGTATACAGTATATATATATATATATATACAGTATATTATTATATATATATATATATATATATAGTGCAGACAGTGCAAATGATTAATAAAGGGGCTCAGGTTGTGCAATATTACAGCTGTAGTGCAAGTTTACAGTGAGGAAATTGAATTTATAAGTACAAACAGTTCTTCCAGGAGCACTTGATGGACTGATTGAGTGCTTTTGTAGCTCTTGGGATGAAACTGTTTCTGAACCGCAAACTGCAAAGTTCATGCAAGAAAGGCAATGGAGCGTTTGCCGACTGGGAAAAGTTCAAATAGACTGTGCGGATGGGTGAAGCAGCGAGTGGTGCACTGTAAGTAAAAATGCTAAAGCAGCTGTGGTATTTGGAATAGTTTGGCCATTCCATGGACCATTATATTGTTACAGGATGATTACAATCAGATGCCTTAAATTTATAAATGATATGCAGTTATTGTCAGTGTATTTGATAAAGCCATGTCAGGGATGTGAATCTAAAAAATAAAGGCAAACCACACAGGAACAGCAGCACTGCTTTGACCTTGGGTGCTGCCAGTTTGCACAAAAATAAGCTTAAACCTGTGTGCGCAATGTTTACGCCAAGTTTAATTTTTATACATTGCAATGTGAGTGTAGAAACAGGCATATGCCATTTATACATGAGGCCCTGGTCAAAAGATGACCCCTGGCGTTCAGAACATGGTTTTATACTGTAAGCCCTTTTGACCAACCAATCTGCATTTACTTTACCCGCGGACTTCCAATAATCAATCACGTCGGGACGTGTACCATTTGTCAACAGCTGCAAAATCTGCCGTATTTAAATGTTCCTGTTCTTGCGTGTGCTCACCCGTTTGTCTTGGGTTCCTGTTCAGCCTCTGTTTGGTGAGTAGTGTTTAACTTTCTCCCGCTTTTAATTCTTTGCTTTGCCACACGGGTGAATTCCCTTTGCCAGCTACTTTTAAACTAAGCTCTGCATCCTTCTGACCTGCTTCTCTGATTTTAAATATTGCACTTTCACCCTCTCTCCTGCAGCGGTTATGGAGCGCCTCGCCTCGCCATCAGAAACTGTGAGTGTGCTTGAAATCTGACCTCAGGCGCATGCTTTGACATCGGCAAGTTTGAAGCGCATAGCAGGCAGCTTAGCATCATGGTTGTGCCACCACCGTGGTTTGGCTGGGTAAAGGTGAGGCTAGGAAACATACTATTTGTTAGCTAGCGTGGTAAACAAAAAGAAGTTGATAAAGGATACAGAGGCGGAGAACCGAAAGTTCAAGTTTAAATGTCCAGTGTGAAATAAAAGAAGTGGTCAGATGTCAAAGTTTGTAAAAGGAAGTTATTATCCACAGTCTGAGGTCATACAGAAGCGTAGTAGACAGAGAAAAGAAAAAATAGGACACAGTGAAAAAGGTCAAAATATCTACTTCAGTTTATTTTGAATTAAAGTAGAATGCCCTAAACTTAATCTTAAAATCCGAAATTTATTTTCCCATGTAATAAATAGTATGTTAATGCTTTGTATTCTGTTTTCTATGTATGAATCACCTGTTTAAATGGGCTTTCTTACACTGACACAGAATACATTACATTCATGATATTACAGCCTCTGAACAATTTAATACGAGATTTATACTTGATATCATGTTCATGGAACAATTAAAGTATTAAACAGGGGACGTGGCGCAGGGTAGTGCTGGCCCCGTCAGAGATTATTCGGTTCCCACAAGGTGCTTGGGACATCGTGACCGATAATAATTTATTGCAGGTACTGTCTCTTTCAACGATAACCCCTAATTCCTGTCATTCTTTTCTTTCTGCTAAACAATCGCACACAATAAGCTCAAATACATGTCAAGCCATCTGTGTTTAGAACAGTAATTTTCAAAAAAAGGAAAATTGAAAATCTTCAGTGATTTTTAATTATTCCATCCTTTCCTCCATTCAGGGTCACGCCATTCCCAGCAAGCATACAGCGCGAGGCAGGCCCAAACCTGAACGGGCACCAGCTCATCACTACCGATGTCCAACAGTGCCCACACTTTTAATTACTAACAGTAAAACATTATTTAAAATGAATTTAAAATTTATCTGTATAATGTAATATACTGTACATATTTTAATGCATTTCGTTTCTTGGAAATTTAAAGTGACTTAGAAGCAGACATCACCATCTGTAAATATGCCTGTTCCATTGAATTGAATTGAACCTTTATTGATAGTACAATGAGATTTGATATACAAACCTCCATACACTTATTATCCTGTAAAACAATAATAAAAATGAAACAATGAAAAATAATATGAAAGCATGGTACAATATAGGGGGCACGGTGGCGCAGTGGAAGGCTTGCTGCCTCCAGTTAGGAGCCCCGTTGTTTCCGGTCCTCCCTGGGAGTTTGATGTTCTCCCCGCGTGGGTTTCCTCCGGTGCTGGCCTCCCACAATCCAAAGACATGCAGGTTAGGTGGATCGGATTCAAATTGGCCCTAGTGTGTGGGTGGTTTGTGTGTGTCCTGGGGTGGTTGGCACCCTGCCCGGGATTGGTTCCTGCCTTGTGCCCTGTGTTGGCTGGGATTGGTCCAGAGACCCCGTGACCCTATTCGGTTTCAGCGGGTTAGAAATGGATGGATGGATGGAAGTACAAATTACATTTTATACAGTATATATATATATATATTTTAATATATTGTAAACAAGCCCCTATAAGCGCCCGACCCGCACAGACTTACACAGAGGCACGGTTCACCCCAAAAGGGTTTTTTATTTCTTTTTTTTCAGCCGTGACACGCCTTCCCTGCCCACACAGCCCAAACCCCAAAACCAAGACAAAACCAAACTTTCCTGTTCCACCACCTCCCAACAACCTCGCCCTCTTCCTCCCGATTCTGGCCCCCTTGCTGGAGGCAGGCCTTTATGCCCCACCCGGGAGTATCCAGGTGCCTGACCAGCTGGTTTTTAATTGCCCCTCCGGGTGGGGCTGAAAAACCCGCCCAGTGTGGTGGCTGGATCTCAACACCCCTAGCGGCCACCCCATCTCCCAACCGGGTTGTTGTGGGGGACCTATGTCCCATGGAGCCACGGGGAGATTGAGGAGGAATCCACTGCCGGGGAGACTGCCCCCAAGCACCCCGGGGGAGTTATTGCAAAGTCCATGATGGCTCCCCGGACGATGACAGAGGCGCCCCGGCCGGGCATGGGCCCCGGCTGTCCGTCACAGGGCCCCCTCCTCAGATGAGGCTTGGGGGGCATGGGCCCCTGCTGAGGGGGGGTCTTCCAGGAGGGGGGAGTCGGATTCCTGGTTCCGGCGCCCCTTAAAACAGAAAAAACAGGTCTGGGGTTCCCCGACGCCCTCGGGACAAGCCCGCCAGACATGGCCACCGCCCACAGTCATAACACCGCTGACTCCTCCAGTACGGCCCTCTGCATGCGGAAGCAGGCAGGGAACATCTGCCCTCCCCCCGAGGAGGGCTTGTGATGGTTCCGCCCCTGCAGTGCAGCCTCCTTCGGCCCAAGCCAGGCATACACTGCTCATGAGGGTTTCCGGCCTCTTCCGGGTTTCCCTTTCCTTTTGGGGCGCACTGGCGGCTGGTCCCCTAGAGAAAGGAGGACCCGCACCGCCCCGCGCCCTTGACTGCCGCAAGACTGGCGCTAGCGGTCGGCGGGTTGTTTGGCAGCCGGTTTCCCCCTGTGCCTCCCGACGCCGTCCGCCTTTTCTGTCAGTCATCACAGCAGCCTCGGGGGTGGGCGGTCCGCCTGACAGGCAGTACTAGCAACACTGCGCCGGCCCCGCCCTTTTTCTGGGGGTGCCGGGTTACTTTCCTGCACCGCTTGTCCTGCCGGTGGGAGGCTGGCCACCGCACAAAGCCTATTCAGCCAGGGCCCCGACGGGATACGAGCTTCTCCAGCCCTCCTTCGCCTCGACAGGACCTGAAAACTTTAAAAGGGACTGTAGGGCGAGGACAATGGACTTCACCTCCCCACAGCCCAAGAAACATTAATAGTGGCGGCCGGGATTTGGCTCTCCAGCTCCCCGACACGGAAGAAGACCCTGTGGATCCCCCAGGGGCCCTTCGGGTAGTCTGGAGGAGAGGGGAAGGCGCGTCATCCCCGCCGCCGATCCCCCCCGGCGGGTGATTGGGCACACTCCCCCGCTTACCTGTTCTGGAGCCGCTCCTGCCCCACTTCAGGCCTGGGAAACTCGTCCGGCTCCTCCGCCAGCCGCTGGCCTGCCGAGGAAGACAGCCCGCCCGCCACCCCCGAGCTGGCTCGGGGTCCGCCCATGGACACTGCCCCTGCCCGCACCGGTGCCACCGGCCTCAGGAGGTAGATGACCGCAGGCGGAAAACATACCCGCAACTCGCACCTACCTCCGGGTTTCAACCCGCTGGGGCTAGCGTTGGCGTCCCGTTGGCCTCTGTGTCCCTCGGCTTTTTCTTCCCCCTGACAAAGGGCCTGCAGCAGCCCCCGGGGGGCTTCGGTAGTCCCCGCTGGCTTGGGGGTGCCTGCTTGCGGGCCCCCGCGGCGGTGCGCGCTTTGGCTTACCGTGTGCTGGCTTGCGGCCCTGCCCCGCGTACGCGCCAGTGCGCTGTGCTGTGCAGTCCTGCCCGACTGCTTGCCAGCGGCGCGGCGGGGCCTCCGACGCCGCTGAGCCGAGAACCGTGCTCAGCTTTTGCGCCGCTATGCCGGGTCAGCAAGAGTAAAAACGAGGTTCCGACTCAAATGGACGGGCCGGGATCCGCACGACTACGCCAGTGTAAACAAGCGCTATATAGCGCCCGACCCGGCACAGACTTACACAGAGGCACGTGTTCACACTCAAAGGTTTTTATTTTTTTTTCAGCTGTGTGACCTTTCCCTGTGCCACACAGCCCAAACACAGTCCCAAGCACCAAATCAAGACAAACCAAACTTTCCTGTTCCACCACTCCTCCCAAGCAACCTCGTCCTCTTCCTCCCGATTCTGGCCTCGATTGCTGGGAGGCAGGCCCTTTTATGCCCCACCCGGGAGTGATCCAGGTGCCTGACCAGCTGGTCTTAATTGCACCTCCGGGTGGGGCTGATAAACCGTCTAGTGTGGTGGCTGGATCTCTGCAACACCCCCTAGCGGCCACCCCATCTCCCAACCGGGCTGTTGTGGTGGACTCCATGTCCCATGGAGCCACGGGGGAGATTGAGGAGGAATCCACTGCCAGGGAGACTGCCCCCAAGCGCCCCGGGGGAGGTATTGCAAAGTCCATGATGGCTCCCCCGAGACGTATGCATCAGAGGCGTCCCGGCCGGGCATGGGACCCGGCTGTCCGTCACAATATATACAGTATAGTATATATATATATATAGTGCAGACAGTGCAAATGGTTAATAAAGTAGCTCAGGTTGTGTAATATTACAGCTGTAGTGCAAGTTTACAGTGAGGAAATTGAATTTATAAGTACAAACAGTTCTTCCAGGAGCACTTGATGGACTGATTGAGTGCTTTTGTAGCTCTTGGGATGAAAATGTTTCTGAACCGCAAACCACAAAGTTCGTGCAAGAAAGGCTCTGGAGCGTTTGCCGACTGGGAAAAGTTCAAATAGACTGTGCGGATGGGTGAGGCAGTGAGTGGTGCACTGAAAGTAAAAATGCTAAAGCAGCTATGGTATTTGGAATAGTTTGGCCATTCCATGGACCATTATATTGTTACAGGATGATTACAATCAGATGCCTTAAATTTATAAATGATATGCAGTTATTGTCAGTGTATTTGATAAAGCCATGTCAGGGATGTGAATCTAAAAAATAAAGGCAAACCACACAGGAACAGCAGCACTGCTTTGACCTTGGGTGCTGCCAGTTTGCACAAAAATAAGCTTAAACCTGCGTGCGCAATGTTTACGCCAAGTTTAATTTTTATACATTGCAATGTGAGTGTAGAAACAGGCATATGCCATTTATACATGAGGCCCTGGTCAAAAGATGACCCCTGGCGTTCAGAACATGGTTTTATACTGCAAGCCCTTTTGACCAACCAATCTGCATTTACTTTACCCGCGGACTTCCAATAATCAATCACGTCGGGACGTGTACCATTTGTCAACAGCTGCAAAGTCTGCCCTATTTAAATGTTCCTGTTCTTGCGTGTGCTCACCCGTTTGTCTTGGGTTCCTGTTCAGCCTCTGTTTGGTGAGTAGTGTTTAACTTTCTCCCGCTTTTAATTCTTTGCTTTGCCACACGGGTGAATTCCCTTTGCCAGCTACTTTTAAACTAAGCTCTGCATCCTTCTGACCTGCTTCTCTGATTTTAAATATTGCACTTTCACCCTCTCTCCTGCAGCGGTTATGGAAGTGTGCCTCCGCACTCGGCCATCAGAAACTGTGAGTGTGCTTGAAATCTGACCTCAGACGCATGCTTTGACATCGGCAAGTTTGAGCCAAACGGCTTGCTCTCGGAGTACCTGTAGGTCTCCAGGAAGCCCTTCAAGCATCCCAGTGGTTTGTGCCACCACCGTGTTAATCTGTGATTGGGTGCTAAAACAGGTAAATGAAAACTTTATTTCTTTAACTTTTTTTTTCCCTAAATGTCCATGACAAGCTAAGCGGCTGCCTTTTTGTTTGCACTATCTACAACCACTGAACTTGACTTATCACAAGCAGTGAGTATCAATGATCATTGCATTTGTACACCAGTTATTGTTTGTGTATACACATAGTGCTCCCCCACTGCTCTTACTGAAGTCTTTAGTTCTGTCGGCTCAGTGTGCCGCGTGGCCCACCAGCTAAATGGCCTCATCTGGAATTGTCGGGTTGAGCCACATCTCCGTAATGAACATAATGCAGTCCTGGATGTTCTTCTGCATGGAGAACATAAGTTCCAGCTCCTGTTTTATTTGGGAACATTGCAGATGAAGAGACTTGGCAGCAAAGGTTTATGCGGGTTGTTCGCTAGTCTAGTACATATACCAGTCCGGATGTCACACTTCTGCTTCCTCATTCTGTGCAGCCTCTGTCTCCTTCCAGCTGGAACTGTAATCCCCAAAAGCCCTGGTGGTCTGACTAGCTCTGCCGGGATGTTGTGACCTGAGTGCTCTTTGTCAAAAACAGAGCTGTTGTACATAGAACTGATGTGTATCAATTTGTGTCGGCTGTATTTGATATTCACTTGTGCAGCATACGTGATAAGCGGTAGTAAATAAACTAACAAAACAAACAAAAAGCTAATTAAGTAGCATTTTTTCAAGAAGTGCTGAGCCACTGCGTGGGATTGCGGCGCTGCCATTGATGGAAAACTGGAGGAGCTGAAGAAAATCCAGGTATACTGAGAGCATGCAAACTTAGCATACTATAGATAGTGGGCAGCCATAGAGCCATCCGTTGGTTTACCTCACTACTCAGCAATATGAATATTTTTAATTCTTTTTTATTATTAAGTTTCTAAAATAAAAGACAAAGTTTTCTTTTTAAATGGATAGTTCTGCTTCTTAGGTCCTCAACTATAAAATTAACCATTAA